>NC_057004.1:7645121-7668745 GCF_000002595.2 Chlamydomonas reinhardtii | reverse complement strand
GGAGGGGAGGGGAGGGGAGGGGAAGGTAGGGGAGGGGAGGGGAGGGGAGGGGAGGGGAGGGGAGGGGAGGGGAGGGGAGGGGAGGCGATGGTGGCAGGCAGTCAACGCCAAGCCCCAGTCAACCGGGACCCAGAGAGACCTGCGAACTCTCCCCCCTACGCCCGCCGCCACCTCATTGCGTGCCGCGTAACCTGAACATGAAACCCTCCGCCCCTGCTCCTCCCTGTCCGTGCCACCCTACTCCCCCCCCCCCCCAAGGTGGCCTACCTGGTTGGGCTGTTGCCGCGAGCCTACACACTCAGCTCGCTGGACGCATTCCTCAGGTGGGGGGCGGGCTGGTGTGGCCACGACCAAACGCTTTCTGCAGTATGCGCCTGCAACCCGGGCCTCGCGACCCCACCTAGGAGTTAGAAACGCGACCCCACCTCCTCACCCCCCCCCCATAGTAAGCACCTACACCTTCACCCACGCGCATCCCCTTACACCCTCACTCGCCTAACACGCTCACACCCTCACACCCTCTCCCCCCACGCCAGGTACCGCGCCCTCAACATCCAGGCGGGCACGCGGTTCTGCGACTCGGCCTTCGCGGCAGAGGTGGCGGGGGGCCGGCTCAAGGCCAGCAGCCTGGACCGGTGAGGCGGCTTGGGGCGGCATGGCGTGGCGTAGTGTGGGTTGGGGTCGGGCGGGTGAATGTGTTTTGCATTGCATCCGCCCCTGTACGACTTTTCGCGCGACGTCCGAATCCTCCCAGCCACATCTTACTTCTTCTGCGGGCCTTCATCAACCTCCTCCAACTTCATGTCCCAACCCAATCCCCCATCCCCCCCCAAACCCAATACTACAGCTACACGTGTGTGGCGCTGGCGGGTGTGGTGACGGAGTACCTGCAGTACGGCGTGGCGGAGGGCGGGCTGGGCGATGTGCGACAGCTGGACGACATGTTCCGGGCGCTGGGGGTGAGACATGGGGCGGGGGGGAGGAGGGGGAGGGAGGGGTTGGGGAGGTGGGAAGGTGGGAAGGCGGTGTTTTGCGCAGCAGGGTTGGGGCGCTGTGGCATCCTGATTGCCATTTCTTCGAAGCTTGTAGCTTTTGGTACGCTACCTCGCCGCCAGTACGCAAGCATCTGCACAAAACAGCACCTTGAGAATTTCATCACCACAACTGATACACCTTCCCATCCTTTTCCTTCCGCTTCCCGTCACAGTTCACCCAGAAAAAGGCGGACGCGGAGGTTCGGTGGGCGGTGCTCAACACCGCCGAGCTGCTGCGCCGCCACTCCCGGCTGCACGCCGAGCTGGCGGCGGCCATGGGGCGCGGCGCCAGCGTGGGGCAGTGCATCGCGCTGATAGAGGGCCGGCTGGCGGGCTGCGCGGATGTGTAGGGTTCAAGGGAAGGGTTGCGAGGTGTGATGTGGTGAGGAGGGAGGTCAGGAGGGAGGGTGGTGGGGTGCTGAGGGTGGAGGAAGGGCGTGCAACCGTGCCGGCTCCGCGACCCTGACGTAATTGGTCGCATTGTAATGTATTCTGAATGCAGAACACATTGTGCAAAGCGGCGGGCGCGGGGGCGTCGACAGGCTGCGACTGGTGGTTGGGTAATTCCCGAAATTACAAGCCCCGGACATTACTCTCTTGACATTCGACCCGATCTTGACACAAGTGTAGAGACCTTGTCGCTCACACAGTCTCTACCGTCGCGCTCGTTAGAGGCCGCAAAGACCTGACTGCAACACTCGCGACTCCCCGAACTTCTTTCGATATTTGGAGCAGCTCGGCCGCCATGCAAACAAAGTCTTTCAGCCCTCAACAGCAGCAGCGGCGTGGGGTGTGCGGTGAGTTGTTTGGGGCTCGCGCAGGCGTGGAATGTGCAGCGCACGCCGGTTCCGCGCAAGAAAGCGACTGAACCACTTTGCCCTTCGCAGGTAACGCCCACGCCCCTCGCCTGTCGCTTCGCCATGCACCGCGGAGCTCTCGGGTGAGTTCGCTGGAGCGCTAAAAGACGATTCCGTGCGAGCGGCGCGACATTTGGGGCCTGGCGTCGCCAAATTGGGTATTGCCTGACTTCGCGCTATGACGCCCTGCTTGCAGTGCGCGCCCTGCCGCGTTGCCGCGCCCGAGGCGCCCACGACTGTCAGCGCGTCGACGCTGAACACGAGCTTTGTGCAGGACAAGCAACAGGTGAATTCGCGCCTTGTCACTTGAGTGAATAAGGGTTCCCTACTCAGCGGCTGCGACACGGGTAGGCCACTCCGCAGGCCAGCAGTCAGTTTGCCGCCGAGCCCTGTCAGCGTGCTCCGCCGTGCGTGCGTGCGTGCGGCCTCGGGACCAGCGAGAGGCCCCTGTTGACCTGTAGGGGTCGTATCCCCTGGGACTGAATTTGTTGACCCCCTTTGACGCCTCCCCGGCGGCCGCGGGGGACTGCCGGCGTCCGGAGGGGGTTCCGGGGCCCGGGCACGGCGCCAGGCCTGCAGGCCGCGTGGGTGCCGAAACGGAACAACGTGCAGCAGGCGACACAGGGCCGCAAATCATGGCTTGTAACTGAAGGCCGCTCCCAGACACAGGGGCGCAATCGGGGATGCCAGTCCGGGATTTGACATGCTACATCGTCGGCGTCATGGGGGGCAGGACCGCCTTCCTCTGCCCTTCTACCCCGCCTTGCCTGCTGCGTGCCCGCCCGCATGACACGCCGCAACACGACACGCACGAGCACCAGCAACAGCAACAGCTCTCTGACCTGCTCGGGGTACCCGCGAGCACCGGCAACAGCACCTTTTACTCTTTCAAATGAAATGCACAGTACGGCATCCCCACATGTAGCCCCAGTGACCATCATTGCGCTCTGTGCCACTGCGGCAAACGAACCCCGGCCGGAGCTGCCGGAGCAGTGCGACACACCACACCATGCCACCTGCCGCCCCGGGCACGCCTGGAGCAGCCCCAACCCGCACCCCCACCTCACCTACGAGCCTCACTCACCCAGTCCTGCCCTCCTCCGATTGAACTACCCCCGTCTCACCGACGAGCCTCACTCACCCAGTGCCCTCCTCCTCCGCACCTGTACGCCCCTATCACCGCATCAACCTGCGCAGTACGAGGCCCTCTACAAGCGCTCCATTGAGGACCCGGCCGGCTTCTGGGCCGAGATCGCCGAGCAGTTCCACTGGGAGACCAAGGTGGGGGGTGGGGGAGCGGGGCAGGGGGTGGCGAGGGGAGGGGAGGTTGCGGGGCAGGGTAACGGGAGGAAGAAACGGGGGCGATTGCGGGTTGGTGCAGGGAGGTAGGTCCGGATGGCGCAGCTGGCATGCACAGGCCCGAGCAACGCGCTCCCTGCTGTTCTTACTCCCGGTCACTATCGGACAACCCCTGGACACCTGGCCGCTTGGACCCTGTTGCTGACACGTGGTCCACCTCCGTGTGTCCATGTGTGTGTTCCATTGCTTCCGTGTGTGCAGTGGGAGCGCGACCACATGCGCTACAACTTCGACGTGCGGGCCGGCCCCATCTCTGTGGAGTGGTTCCGCGGCGCCACCACCAACATCGCCTACAACTGCCTGGACAGGTGGGGGGCAGGGAGAGGAGGGAGGGGAGGGACAGGAGGCACAGGAGGGACAGGCTGGAGGGAAGGAGGGGAGACGATGTAGGGGAGGAGGGAGAGGGAGAAGAGGCAGATCAGAATCAGGATCGAATGAAGGATGCGGACTAGGTATGCAAGGATATCGAAGGCCAAACACGCATGGCAAAACACCGATGCACCTCATTGGAGGAAGCCCCGGTCTTGTTGAAGCAGAGGGCAGAAGTGAGGGCGGCGGGTGTTGGCCATTCCGGGCGACGCCGTATTTTTGATGCGCCCATGGCCTGAGTTGCGTTGGCGATACCACCCCACCAGCCAACCGTACCTACCGCACCAACCGCACCTCTCTCTCACACACACCCCACGGCACGCGCCCCCCTACACAGGCACGTGCTTGCTGGCCGCGGCGACCAGACGTGCTTCATCTGGGAGGGCAACGACGTGGGCCGCGAGAAGAGCATGACGTACGCCGAGGCGCTGGACGAGGTCTGCAAGCTGGTGCGTGCCGGGTATGGGTGGGAGCAGGGTTGAGTGGGTGGGTTTGGAGCAGGGGCGGGAGGTATCCATGGCCATGAAAGAGGAGTGCACAGAGCACCAGGGATAGCCGCAGGCGAAGGGCGGGGAAGAGGGGCTAGCGAAAAGAGGGGGAGGCGAGAGAGGGCGGTTGCTGCGGCAAGGGCGGCTGGATGCACCACATGGGTATCGCACACCGCGTCTCCCACTGCGCATCCACTACACAGCATCTCCCACACGCACACCCTGCACACACGCGCCCTACATCCAACACACACACGCACACTGCCTCTCCCCCCCTGCCCACAGGCCAACTGGCTGCGGGCTGCGGGCGTGAAGAAGGGCGACGCGGTGGCTGTGTACATGCCCATGCTGCTGGAGCTGCCGCTGGCCATGCTGGCCTGCGCGCGCATCGGCGCCGTGCACTCGGTGGTGTTTGGCGGCTTCAGCGCGGAGAGCCTGGCGCAGCGCATGGAGGACTGCAAGGCCAAGGTGGGGGCGTGACGTGGCGTGGCGTGACGTGGCGTGACGGGGAAGCAAGATAATGCAGTCCGCCCGCCCGAAGGAAGGAATGACGGAGGGGAGCAGGGGGCATTGTGTTGACTGAAAGCGGGATGTGGGAAACGGAAACAAGCGGTGCGTGGGGTGTGTGTGCGGGAGGGCAGGGGGCATTGGGTGCAGTGGGTGAGCGGCGCATGACAGGCAAGGATGGATGCGGCACGGGCCCGGTCCCACATGGCCGCAAAACGGTCCCAACGGGTCCGAAACGGATGGACTGGACGAGGCCGGGGGTTGAGTGCGAGCGTTGTGAAGCTTCGAGGGCGTGTGGGCGGCAAACAGGGAGGAGCCGCGGGGCGGCTGTCCGATGGCAAGGGCGGCTAGACTCGGTCCGTGTAAAAGATTACACCAGGAGCGTGGCCGCAGGGCATCATGCTTGGAAACGCATTTCAAGAGGCAGGCACGGGAACCAGTCACACGCTCCACGAGCTCGGCACTGTCAAACACGCCTAAGTCCTACTGCCTCATCATTCCCGGCACAACCCCGGCAACGACCCATTGTCATTCCCAGTCACGCACACTGCCCCTTCCCCTCCTGCCCCGCTCCGCCCCCCACTTTCGTAAGTAGTCATGAATGTACCCTCCCCCCCCTTCATGGCTGCGTGCAGGTGCTGCTGACGGCCTCGGGCGTGATGCGCGGCCCCAAGTCCATCGACCTGAAGAAGATTGCGGACAAGGCATGCAAGCTGAGCGCCGAGGCCGGACACACGGTGCGTGCTGGGCGCGTGTTGGGTTCATATGTGGTGTGCGTGGGAGCGAAAGGGGTCACATGGGCCCCCCTGCCCTGCCCGGCCATGCCCATGCAAGGCCGCGCCGTTTCCCAACCATGCCGTCGCCTGCCCAACCGGCCCTCTGCCTGTCACTCGCTCAAACCTCTAAAACCTGTGCCCCCGGTCTCAGGTGGAGCACGTGCTGGTGTACGAGAACGACAACGCCGTGCCCGCCGCCGACTGCCCCTTCACGCCCGGCCGCGACCGCTGGTGGCAGTCGGAGGTGGCGGCGCAGCCCACCACCTGCGCGCCGGAGTGGGTGGAGGCGGAGCACCCGCTGTTCCTGCTGTACACCTCGGGGTCCACGGGTGCGTGCATGCGCGTGCGTGCGTGCGTGTTAAGGAAACAGCACATCGAAGCCCGTGTGTGTGTGTACCGTATCTATATTATGTGTCCGCATGTGTGTGTGTGTTGAACACAAAACAAACGGAACAAAGCCGCCAAACACGTGTGCGCATGTGTATGTGCGTGTGTATGTGTGTATGTGTGTGCGTGCGTCCCCGGTCGCGGCTAAGGCACTGGTGCGGTAGGTCTCCGCCGCGGCTGCCGCCACCACTGATGCACCCCCTGTACAGCCCCTCGCCCAGCACCCCAACACCGCCCTCCCCGCCCCAACCCCTTCAAACCGCCCGCCTCTCGTTCTTCCCTTCTCCTCCTGACCAGTGTCATGTAGTCTGCTTGACTCCCCTCGCCCCCTCCCCTCCCCCTGCCCCCCTCCCCCCCCCTCCTCTCCCCTCCCCCTCCCGCCCCCCTCCTGCTCTCAGGCAAGCCCAAGGGCGTGCTGCACAGCACGGGCGGCTACATGGTGTACGCCGCCACCACCATGCGGCACGTGTTCGGGCTGCAGCAGGGCGACGTGTACTGGTGCACAGCCGACTGGTGAGGAGAGCGGAGGAGAGCGGAGGGAGAGGGAGGGAGGAGGGAGGAGGGGGAGAAGGGCGGGGAGGGGGAGGAAGTGGGGAAGTCTACACCTCAGTCTTGCACCCCAAAGTCTCTCACCTGCCCCGCCCCACGCCACGCAACCCCACACAGCACGTTACGCCACGCCCTTCATGCCCTTCCCCCGACCACCACACCCCGGCTGACACCCGCCCCTCCCCGCCCCTCCCCACCCCCCGCAGCGGCTGGATCACCGGCCACTCCTACCTGGCGTACGGCCCCCTGCTCAACGGCACCACACAGGTGCGGTGGTGGTGGTGGTGGTTTGGGAGGGAGGGGGGTTACATTCATGATTAGTTAAGGAAGCAGTGGAGGTGGTTGTGTGTGGAGGGGAGGAGGGTAGAGATTGCCGGGGCGGAGGGTTCGAGGGTGCAGGGGCGGGAGGAGGAGCCGGGGAGATGCGCGGAGCTGCACGCGCCACGCCGGCCCACACACGCCACACGTGCTGACGTACACACGCCACATGCCACGCACGCCACGTGCCACGCGCGCAGATTGTGTTTGAGGGCGTGCCCACGCACCCCACGCCCGCCCGCTGCTGGGAGGTGGTGGCGGCGCACGGCGTGACGCAGTTCTACACGGCGCCCACCGCCATCCGCTCGCTCATGTCGTTTGGCGACCAGTGGGTGTCGCAGTGCGACACCAGCAGCCTCAAGCTGCTGGGCTCCGTGGGTGAGGCAGGGGTGGGAGGCAGGCGGGGAGGGAGGCAGGGGGGAGGGAGCGGCAGGGCGGTCTGTTTCCACACCAGCCCATGGGAAAGCAGAAAAAAGAGGAGAGAAGATCACGGACGGAGCGAGGAAGAGCGAGGAGGAGCCCGTGGAACCAACCGAAAAATTCGAAAAGAGGGAGCGGTAGCGCGTGGGTGTACTCCTGAGACGGCAAGGGGTTAGGTCAAGTTCGACCCGGTCCGACCCCACACTCACCCCGCCTGTCGGCCGGCCACACACACACACACACAGGCGGGCTTCGTTTTGTTGTTTTCTTTTCAACACACACACACACACACACACACACACACACACACACACACACACACACACACACACACACACACACACACACACAGGCGAGCCCATCAACCCCGAGGCCTGGCGCTGGTACCACGAGGTGGTGGGCAAGGGCAAGTGAGTGGCAGTGAGGGGGGGAGGGGGGGAGGGTGGTCGGGCGGGAGGGTGGTCGGGTGGGGGGATGGATGGTGGGGGGAAGTGTGGGGGGGGGCGGCGGTGGAGTGGGTTGTGGGTTGCGTGAGGCCAGCAGGATACGGCATGGGTGCTGGCGGCCGCGGCAACTGGGGGCTGGGGCTGGGGGACGAGCGGGTTTGGGCGAAGCTGACACGGCGTGCGTGTGCGGGTGTGCGTGTGTGCATACGGCGGTGGGCAGCAGCGCCAGTAGCCCTCTTTCCCAGCAGACCCCTTCCATGCTACCCCTCACACCACTCACTCTCAACATCACTGCAACCGCCTTCCCCCCGCCACCTGCCTCCTGGCTTCGCCTTCACTTCGTAAATAACCATAATTGTAACCCACCACCCTCCACACCCGCCCTCCACCCCCGCCCCGCAGGTGCCCCATCGTGGACACCTGGTGGCAGACGGAGACGGGCGGACACATGATCACGCCGCTGCCGGGCGCCTGGCCCGAGAAGCCCGGCAGCGCCACGCTGCCCTTCTTCGGCGTGCGGCCAGTGGTGCTGGACGAGAAGGGCAACGAGTTGCAGGTGCGCGTGGGGTAGGGTAGGGGGCGCGTGTATGAGGGCGTGTGTGTGTGTGTGTGTGTGTGTGTGTGTGTGTGTGTGTGTATAAGGGCGTGGTGTGTATGAAAGGGACTAACACGTGTGCGGGGCCGGCGGCGTGGGCGCCCGTAGTGCATTGTGGGCGCATCACCATAGCCCACTAAACCCACCCACCCCACCCACGCTCTCTGCCTCCCTTGACCGCTCTGCCAACCATCATTCCTGCCTCTCCCCTCAGCAAACACACCCACACACGCACGCACGCACGCAGGGCGAGGCGGAGGGCATCCTGGCCATCTCCCAGCCCTGGCCCTCCACGTTGCGCACCGTGTACGGCGACCACGAGCGCTACCAGTCCAACTACTTCGGCCCCTTCCCCGGCTACTACTTCACCGGTGCGTCGTGTGGTTCACAGGGCGTGTGCGTGTTCAGGGCGTGTGCGTGTGTGTACAGGGCGTGTTGGGTGTATGGGTGCGGGAGGGGGGGCAGGGTACAGGCACAGGGGTACAGGGTGGGGAACAGGGTTGGCGGGCTCGGCGGCTCCTGGCTCCAGGCTCCACGGCGGCTCCAGGCTCCAGGCAGGGGGTGCAACTGGCGTGGCGCGGCGTGGCATTGCACAGCTGATGGATGCCTCGGCTGCCAGGCAACACCACACCCACACCCACACCCACATCCTCCACACCCACCTCCTCCCCTCCTCACCCACTTCACACCCACTGCTCGCCCACTGTTCTCGCAGGCGACGGCTGCCGGCGCGACGCGGACGGCTACTACTGGATCACGGGCCGGGTGGACGACGTGATCAACGTGAGCGGGCACCGCATCGGCACGGCGGAGGTGGAGAGCGCGCTGGTGGCGCACCCCGCCTGCGCGGAGGCGGCGGTGGTGGGCTACGACCACCCCATCAAGGGGCAGGGCATCTACGCCTACGTCACCCTCATGGCTGGTGAGGGCGCAGGGGCTGGGTCGGCTGGGGGCTGCTTCCGCGACTTTGTGTGGGCGTGGATGTCTTGGCGCGGAATAGGGAGGGCGAGCTGAAGGACAGAGGGCCGCCAGCGTGCGTTTTTGTGGGAGGGGGCTGGAGACCGGAGACCTGGTTGAAGGCGCGCGTTCACCGGAGTCACCGTACCGTGCCTCCTCGTGGGTCTGTCCCGCCGCTACGCCAGACAACACCGCCCCACCCACCCAGCGCTCACACACACCTCGCTGCCCCTACCACCACCCGGCCCCCCTCCCTGTCACCCTCAGGCGTCGAGGCGACCAAGGAGCTGAAGAAGGAGCTTGTGGGCAGCGTGCGCTCCATCATCGGCGCCTTCGCCGCGCCCGACGTCATCCACTGGGTGCGTTTGCCGGTGCCGGTTGCCGAGGGGGTTGCTGGTGCAGGGTTGGTGGGGGAGGGTTGCTGGTGATGGGTGCGTTCACACAGCGCCACACACTCGTACTCCTGCCGCTCGCCTCTCTCTCTCTCTCTCACACACACACACACACACATTCACACACGTTCACACAACGTTTTCCTTGTGCTCTTTAACACACACACACACACATACGGGCTCCCGCACCCCCCCACGCAGGCTCCGGGGCTGCCCAAGACGCGCAGCGGCAAGATCATGCGGCGCGTGCTGCGCAAGATCGCGAGCAAGGAGGAGGACCAGCTGGGCGACACCAGCACACTGGCGGACCCGGGCGTGGTGGCCACACTGGTGGAGCTGCGCGGCAAGTAGACAGGGGGGAGCTGAGAGGGGAGCTGAGAGGGGAGGGGGAGGAGCTGTGGGGGGTGGAGGAGGAGCTGTGGGGGGCGGGGGTGAGGCCTGCTGTTGTGGGGCCATGGAGGCCTGGCGGCTGGTGGGTCAGCGGCCTGGAAGGCACCCGGGCGGAGGAGGCATGGGTGCTGCTGGGCTGTGCATGAGAGAGAGCGGCAAACGCGTGGGTAGGGGGGCAGCGCTGTGGGCGGCGCGGGCGGTCTGCGGAGGGGGGGGGGCTAGCGGGTAGGTGTGGGCGTGCGGCAGCAGGCAGAAGAGCCGCTCGTGTCTGCGTCACGTGCAGGCACGGGGGGAGGGGGACACGAGGGGCGGTGACTTTTAGGTGCTGTACCATGACCTCGCACCATGTGGGCTCGGCGCCCCGCACGCCGGCGCGCGGCGGATATAAGACTTGTTGTGTCGGAATTCGACGGAGCACCGCTTTGCGTGATCCAAGTTTTGCAGTTGAGAGCTCCCTAGGTGCTATGGGAGGACTGTAGGCAGCGGCGTGAGTCAGAAGAGAAGAACAGATGCCGGCACCTCCCTGCGTTGACCGAAATGGAGAGCGCGATGGTGCACGCGGTTTTACGTATGCAGGTTGCGCTGCATCGGCTGTTGATTGAATTACTGTGTGCGTGAGCATTTTGTTTGTGTTTGTTTGCTTCGTGCTGTGTTCCCGAGTTGAGGGCACGGCGGTTGGTACGAGGGGCGGATTCGCTGATTAGACATGCATGTTTGTTCACGAGCAGCGGAGCTGCCTCGTGCGCATTGGGCTACGCGCGAAGGCCCCCCTGCATGCGTTGCACGGAGCGGGCGAATGGTGCAAAAGGACGAAGAGTCGAATGCGACATGAGCAAGAAGAAGCAGAGTGTCATTACCGTATGCTGACCAGGCAGGTGTGTGAGGCAGGAGGGCAGTCAGGCATAGATGGTGCGTGGAGCTGGTGGGTGGGAGCACTGAGCTTGCGCCCCATAGTACAGCTTTAAGAGAGTGCAAAAGTATGGGCGCGGCGTCCCTCTTGGTGCAGTCATGTCACACCGCAAACCAGTCGGCTTGCGGGGCCTGCCAGCGCCGCCGCCACCCAAGACTGCGACCTGGACCTCGCCAACCTGCCTAAACCCTGTCCCATCGCGTACCCAAGACTGCGGTCTGCGGGTCAGCGTCAGGCCCTATGCCCGATGCCTCCCAGCCGTGCCCTGTGCCTGTATCCCGCCGCTGCGTCCTCAGCATTGCTGACCACCCGCACGTGCAGGCACGCCATCCTCCTCCGCCCCGCCCCCTCCGTCCCCTCCTGCGGTGTGCTGCCGCTTACTGACGACCGCCACGCCACCCGCGCCCCCGCCCCCGCCCCCGCTCTGCGCTCTCACCACCGCGCCCCGCCTCACTCACGTCACCACCACCACCACCACCACCACCACCACCACCGCCCCTGCCCCGCCCACCACCGCGGTGGCGGTGGCGGCCGCCCCTGCCTCGACCACCGCCTGCCTCCTCCGGTCCCTGAGCGCCACCGCCCGCCTCCAGTCCGGCAGCTGCCCACTGACCTAGGGCGGCGCCGTCTGCAGCATGTGATGCGTCGGCGGCGTGAGGCGGCCACTGGCGCTGCTGCTGCTGCTGCGGCGGCGGCGGCGGCTGCAATCTCCGCGGCCTTGACGCCGCGTGCGTGTCGCCACCACCGTAGCCTTCTCCATTTCCTGTCTGTGGCACGGGCTCATGAGCTTCATCTGGGGAATGCCACCGCTGATGCTGCTGCGGTCCGCCTCTGCTTTGCGTCTGCCGCCCCCTGCCGCCCCGGCCGCCACTGCGCGCCGTCCCCCTACTGCCGCCGTCGGCGCCCCGCCTGCTGTATTCGGCGTTTGAGGAAGTCGAGGCGACTGCGGCGAAATGCATGATGACAAGGCGGTGGATAGCCCATTAGTACGTGCTGCATGGGGACACACACAAACAGCAACCGTATACACGCCCCTGCGTGCCACTTCTCTGCGACCCTACCCCCGCCCCATATGCGGCCCCGGTCCAACCAACCCACCTGCCGGGGCTTCCTGGCCCCACACCCGCGGGGGCGCATCCTTCAGCTGCTGCCAGGGGTCCACGGAGAAGGAAGGCTTGTAGTAGCGCTGCGCGTCCTCGGCCACAGCGGGGCCGGCCTCTGGTGCTGCGCTGGGGCCCTTGCGACTGCCTGCACGCATCTCTGACCGCGCGACTGCCCGCGACGACCGAGCTACATGGAGCTCAAGATGACGTAAGTTTGGGTTGGATGGCGCTAACGGGCTCGAGAGCGGTGTGTTCGACACCAAGTGCATGTCGGAGCAAACTTCAATGGCGAGCGAGTTTCATATGACAATTTAACCTGTATGTATAGGGGTACAACGGTGTTTGATGCTGGTTGCGAGTGCCAACCGCAACGGGGTGGAATTCCAGCGGGCGACAATGCAGGCCCGATGCAGTTTGTCAGGCCAGCACTTGTCACTTTGTCTTAGACAACGTGACACGACAGGAATTCGTTGCCTCGCACCGCCTTCTGAGCCGGGTCTGCCAGTCTCGCGGTGCCGCAAGCAATAAGCACCGACTCACATTTCGCTGGTTTATATTAGTCCTTAGCAAAAATGGCCAAGGACAAGCGCAAGAACGAGGTGGCTGTGGAGAACGCCGCGGTGAGTACGCGAAGAGCAGGCCATTGGCGCGGCGGCCGACGGCGCCATGCAGCCCAAACCCCACCCCTGGGCATTCCCAGTGGTCCTTAGGGGCGCTCTGTGTGATATATACATGTGTGTCTTGTTTCGGTAGTCTGGCACTTTTCGACGTGCCCTTTGGGCTGGGCGAACCTTCCCGACGTGCCCCTTCATCACCGGGGAACAGCAGCAGCTGCGGCGCAGCGATAGCCTGACGGGGGCGCTTCAGGGGTACATAGAACACTTAGCAAACTCTTTGCATAGGACAACGCGCTGAGCGAAGCACTTGTTGCAACACCCGGGCGCTGCCGCCGACCGTGTTACCCGCAAGGTGCCCAGTTCGACACTGGCAGCTCCACCGGCGCAACGCAGCTCTCAGAAGTGCCCACTACACACCCATCAAACAGCTCAAACTAACATTTTGACGCTCCCTGGATTGCGTTAACCTGCAGGCGGAGGAGGGCAAGAAGTCGAAGAAGGACAAGAAGGAGAAGAAGGCCAAGGCGGAGGAAGTGGCGGAGCCGGCGCCCGTCGTGGAGGAGCCCGCGAGCGGCAAGAAGGATAAGAAGAAGAAGGAGAAGAAGGAGAAGAAGGAGGAGGAGGTGAAGGAGGAGGCTGCGCCGGTGTCTGAGAAGAAGAAGGACAAGAAGAAGAAGGACAAGAAGGTGCGCGGCTGGCGGGTGCGGTCGCGCCAGGCCCTGGGGAGCGGGCGGGAGCCATCTAGAGAGCCGCGGGACAAGGGGGGAAGGCCGAGGCAAGCAGGCGCCTCTACCGCGCACCCGTCGGCAACCTTCCAATGCTGCACGGCACATGTGTCAATCTCAAAACGCGCTTTGCATGCAGGAGGAGGCCAAGGAGGAGGGGGAGGAGGCGCCCAAGTCGGACAAGGTGGGGGCGGCGAGGCGTGGCGTGGGGGCGCATGGGGGCGCGTGGCAGCGAGGGGACATACGGGGTCCAGCCAACGTAACGAGGGGACAATCGTACCGTGAGAGCGCCGGAGCCACGCCATGATAGCTGGCTGAGTCCACCGCGCTGCCGGTCCGATCCTTGCAGAAGGACAAGAAGAAGGACAAGAAGGCGAAGCGCGCGGAGGCGGAGGAGGAGGCGCCGGAGGAGGCGCCCGCGGCCAAGCGGCCAAAGCAGGAGGAGGCCCCTGCGGAGGAGGGCGGGAAGAAGAAGGACAAGAAGGGCAAGAAGAAGGAGGCGGAGGCGGAGCCCCAGCAGGAGGAGGAGGCGAAGCCGGAGGCCAACGGCAGCGCTAAAAAGGATAAGAAGGACAAGAAGGCCGCCAAGAAGGCCAAGGAGGAGGAGGAGGCTGCAGCAAAGAAGAAGGCGGCGGAGGAGGAAGCTGCCAAGAAGGCGGCGGAAGCTAAGAAGAAGGCGGAGGATTCGGACGACGAGAGCTCGGACTCGGATTCGGATTCCGACTCGGACGCGGACGAGAAGGTGACCAGCAAGAAGGGCGGAGACAAGAAGGAGCAGAAGAAGGAGGAGGAGGAGAAGGAGGAGGAGGAGAAGGAGGAGGATAAGTCGCCTGCGCCAGGCACGCGGGAGGGCAGCCAGGAGCCGGGCAAGGTGCGGGTGTGGGCAGTGTCGTTGGGCTGGGGTATGGGCAAGGAAATGCGGGAAGGATCAGAAATGGGGATCGGGTGAAGGGGTTCAGGTTTCAGGGTTTGAGAGGAAGGGCAAGCAGGCGAGGGCGGCGACTGCGCTGCCCTGCCTGCACGTGTGGTTGCGATGGGGCCGGGCGGCTCTGGTCGGGTCCGAGGGGGAGGAGCAGCAGCATGTGACAGCAGCACACCGCGCACAGCACGCAGCACCCCGATGCCGCGACACCGCAGCCGGGCAGGCAGTCGGGTCGGTCGCCTGGTTCTCACCTTTGGACTCGCCACACGGCTTCCTGACAGCTGTTTGCGGAACCTGCCGGGGTCCTCCGGGTGGTGCCTGGCTGGCAGGACCCCACGGCCCGCCCGGGTCCCCCAGTAGCGATGCCGCCAATGACGAGGCCGGGGGCGGCGCCAAGGCGGCGGCCGGGGGCAGCGGTTGCGAGGCGGGTGGCCCCGATGGCGCAAAGCCAAAGGAGAAGAGGGTAGGGGCGGGAGTTGAGGGGTTGCGGCCGACCGGTGCCGCGCCCAATGCGGGGCCCACGTGGGCAGACAGGCCGCCGCGCAGGCGGCAGCGGCGGCGGCAGCGGCGGCAGCGGCGGCAGCGGCGGCAGCGGCGGCAGCGGCGGCAGGGGTGGCGGCGGGGGCGGCGGCGGCGGCGGGGGCGGCGGCGGCGGCGGGGGCGGCGGGGGCGGCGGCGGCGGCGGGGGAGGACACCGACGGCCGTCGTTGTGCGGCGGGTGTGGGGTGGGGTTGGAGGAACGTGTTCTGGGGCAACGCCGTGGCTGTGTGGGCGGTGCGGGCGGTGGGATCCCCCCCCTGCACCGACGCGACCTCAGCCTCACCTCGGCACAGTGCTCACAGGGCACCTCACAGGGCGCCTCACAGGGCGCCTTGGCCCCTCACCCCCTCATCCAGCTATTGCTACTGCCCGCGCCTGTCGCGTCCGTGTCGCGCGGCCTCAAGCCCCTTCGCCTCCTGCCCTCACCCCCTCCCGCCCCCTTTACCCCTGCAGGTGGGCACCGCCGGCAAGGCCTTCCAGCGCGTGAAGGCCGAGGAGGTGAGGCGGCGGCGGCGGAAGCGGGGTCCGGTGGGGAGATGGCCGTGGCGTGGCAGTCAGGCGGGGGCAGGCGCGCAGGTGGCGGGGCTGTGCGAGAGGGAGAAGGGTGGAGGAGCCCGGCCCCTCTGGTTTCCCCCGTGCCGCCACCCACCATCCGACCCGCTCGTGTGCTGCTGCTGCTGCTGCTGCTGCCGCAGTGGCTGGGCAAGAAGGGCGCCATTGACAACCGCTACGAGGCCACGTTCGGGCAGGCGGGCTGGGGTTACAAGGCGCAGCAGGTGCTGGGCGCAGTGCGCGGCAAGTGAGTGCAAGCGGAGGCGGCGGGGGCGGGGCGGTAGCGGGAGGCGGGGAGGTGGAGGGGGGCTTGGGGCGGATGGGGGGAGACAGCGTGGGGAGGCGGGCAGTGGGGGTCTGAGGCGTGTGGCGTGTGGCGTGAGCGGGGGAGGGAGGAGGTGTGCATGGGGGTTAACGTTGAACCAATCCCGTAAGGAGGTGTGCATGGAGGGAGGAGGCCAGTGGGGAGACACCGAGGGTGTGCTGGGTAAAGAAATGAGGTGAGACTGCTAGGGAGCGGTGGGAAAGGGCTTGAATACGAAAAAGAGGGGGTTGCGGCTGACCAACCACGCACTCTGCCACATGCGGCAATCTTCTGGCCCTCCTGCCCTGACCCCCCCCCCCCGGCCTATGCCCTGACCCCCCCCCCCCGGCCTATGCCCCCACCCGCACAGGGACTTCCGCCACGAGAAGACCAAGAAGAAGCGCGGCTCTTACCGCGGCGGCAACATCGACCCGCACGCCACCTTCAGCACCAAGTTTGAGAGCGACGACGAGTAGAGAGACAGAGAGAGCAGGGCGGCTGGCGAGCGGCACTCCAGAGGGGGAAGAGGGAGGGACAGGGACAGGTAGGTAGAAGGGGAAGGCCGAGGATGGGAAAGGAGTAACGGTAGAGAGGCAGTTGTTTGGCAGCTCTGGGAGGGGGCGTACAGGGTACAGGCGGGATGGCTGCTTTGTGGCAGTGGAGGTGGCCAGCAGCGTTGGCGACAGCGACGGCTTGGTGGTGAGACGCCACTGGAGCAGCGGCTGGCGTGGTGGGAAGGACGCGGGGCACTGGGCTTGGCTCTTGGAGCGGGCTGAACACACCTTCGCGCAGGGCGATTGCTTCTGTGGGCTGTGGGCTGGGCCGAGATCAGCTGAGTGTTGAAGTGATTAGGTCAGGAGCTCGTAGAGGGAAATGAGTGTGGCGAGAAGAGAAACGTGCATGTGCAAGGGGTGCTGCGCACTGCGCACGGGGTGGTGGTTGCGGCGGCGTCGGTGGCTGTGCTGTGCTACAAGAGCTGCTGCGGATGCCTTAGTGCAGTGCTTTGGGACTGTGCCTTGGTTGTTAGGGTGAATAGTTGGTGACAGGTGAGGGCCAGGGACAGGCAGCTGTAACTCCGAGCGAGTCTGCAAACCAAGGCGGGCAGGCGTGTGGGGTTGGACCATGCATGATGAATCCATGATTCGTGAGCGAGCTGCGTTTGGGAGGGCGTGCCTTGGCCTCTTTGAGGTGTTACTGGAGATCTGGAGGGAGCAGCACTGCGCACTGGGCGCAGTGGCTTCCGTGTTGCCGCGCCCCCGAGCGACGGACGCCCCAACCACTGAGTCAGGCCCCAGCCAGCAGGCCGCAACGACGGATGCCCTGCGCTGCAGTGCAAGGCACGGCATCCAACAGACACGGCCCCGCCCCCACGCCCCCCATCCCATGCTGTTGCCCCCCTGCACAACGTTTTTTCCAACGTACTGCACTTTTCCAGCGCGGGAGGCGCGGCACACACCGTGACACCGGCCCCGATGGACGCCCGGGCGCAGCGGACCGGTCGTCTGTGCCAGGCTGTGCAACAACAGATTAACAACTTGTATGCGACGAAGCGAGCAAGCAAGTCTCCGCGCTTTGAGCTCTTGCGTCTTGCAACGTCTGTGAGCCCCCCACTGAGCCCCCCCCTGCCTGCAGCCACGTTCGCGGCGCCGCCTGCTGCCGCCGGCCGCTCCCTGCTGCCCCCCCTCCCTACAAGATTGGTTCAGAGTTAACCCCCCAACAACACCTCATTCGCCGCCGGGCTCCAGCCTCCGCACTACTCCCTGGCAGCCTTGTGTGCGGGCCTCATCCCGCCTCCGCCCTCCAACGCTTCCACAGCTGCTCCCCAACAATTGTGCAACGTGGCCTTCGCCCTGCCTCCCTCCAGCCCTCAACACCCCCACCCACCATCGCCACCTGCCTCACCGTTACCGTTGACCTGCACCCATCCATACCCAGCGCTGCATAGCTGCGCTCCCCACCTCAACCCTGCCTCCGCGCTTTCCCCCCGCGTTGCTCCGCGTCCTTCAGCGCCTGTCGCTCTCATGCCGTCCTGCTGTAATCTGGCGCAATCCCACTACGTGTCTTCTGCACAGCAACTCTTCGGCGCATCTCTTCCTTCACACGAGGCGGCAGCAACCCTGCCGGCACGGGGCCCATGCGCGGGGCCCATGCCACGCAAGCGTAACATAGCCGCCAGCCGCACACACTTCACCGAACACGGCAACCACGGATCCATCATACCATTCATATAACACTGATAGACCTGGGTGTAACATTCTGGGCATTAGAACCAGACTTGGTCGATTCGCCTCACGCATCTCATTAAAGAACCAAAACTGTAGACGGGGAACCAGAAACCATGTGCAACCCGCCGCCCAGACACAATACGGTACTACAGAGAAGTGCTTTCTGCGTTGAAAACAACTGTCTCCGAGATCAACGCCATGAAATCAGCAACCGGAATCAATATCTCCATTCCTTCATGCCATGCGTCGTCCCCACGCCGGCCGACTGATACCTCAGGCTGCAGCACGCGTGCGCGCCACTGCTGCGCGCTCTCGTACAAATACCAATACCGCACCGTCACCCCAAACGAGGCAGTAACGCACTGCCTCAGGGCCCACGAGCAATAAACAACTTCTGGAAGAGTGTTCCGTGAGGGTGACAGCGATGCTCATGCCTCACGGGCCACCGCGTGTCTTACAATACAAATGCTCGTCGACTACTGAATGGCGAAATGATTATGGATCGGCGTAGCTTTCAACATGCGCGGCGGTCCCATGTGTTCAGCAGAATAGCCGAAGCATTCTGGTCTCTCCACCTAGCGGTGTAGCCGAAGCATCCTGGTAGGTAAGGTGCACATACGGCTGCGTCGCTTAGCCATAGCCGCCGGATTCCGCCCAGGCCCACACGCGAGCGGTCGCTGCCGCCAGCGCCAACGCAGTCGCCGCCGCCGTACACACGAGACCCCGCAGTGTGTCGACGCCACCGCCACCCCCGCCTCCGCCTCTGCCTCCCCTCGCGCCCCGCCGCCGTAGCCATTCCTGAGTTGCCATGCCCACAGCCGCCCGCGCCCCCACAACCGCCGCCGCCACCGCCGCCGCGAGGACCGCCGCGCCCGCCGCCACCAGTGCTACAGCCGCCACCGCCGCTGCCATGTGGTGCAGCAGCCACAGCAGCGCTACAGCCAGGAGCAGGCTGCGCTCCAGGGAGCCAACAGGCGGCAGGCGCGTGTGAGAGAGCAGCACGAGCGCCAGCGGCCGCGAAGCGGCGGCGGCAACACCGCCAGGGGTGGCGGCGGCGCCGCCTGCCAATGCCGCGGCAGCGGCGGCGGGTGGCACGCGCACGCGCAGGCGGCGGCCGCCGCTGCTGGTAGTGTCTGCAGTGCCAGGAGCCCGCGACTCCGGAAGCGGCGGCGGCGCCGGCTGAACATCCATGGGGCTGCGGCGGCCGCGAGTGCGGTCACCGCCGCGGCCACGACGGGAGCCAGTAGCAGCTCCTATAGCCCTGCCCGTCGCCGCCGCCGCCAGTGCCGCAAGGCGCGCCGCGTCGTCGTCTGCCGCCTGGCGCAGCAGCAGCAGCCGCAGCAGGCGCACGCCCTCATCTCCCTCGATTGAATCTGTGTTGGCTGCGTCGCCCTCCTCCTCTCCGCCACCGTCACCATCGCCCTCGCGCGCACCTCCATCATCACCGCTGCTGCTGCCGCTGCCATTGCTGCCGCCGCTGCTTCCCTCAAGGCTGCTGTCATCATCATCTGCAACCCCTGCGCCCGCAGCAGCGCCAGCACCCGCGCCACCACCCGCGCCACCTTTCGCGCCGGCGCGCGCGTCTTGCCCATTCCTGGCGCAGCTAGGCAGCAGCAGCAGGGCGCCATCGCAGTCCGGTCCTGACGGCGGCGACACCGGCGCTGCGAGAGCCACCGGCGGCGAGGGCAGCGAGGTGGCGAGGCAGGGGACAGCAGCCGGCAGCGGCAGCTGCAGCGTCATGCTGTCAGACGCAGCAGGCAAGGCGCTACTGCCGCCGCTGCCAAGACTGCAGCTGCGGGCCTTGCAGCTGCTGCCCGAGCCGCTACTGCCCGAGCCGCTGCTACTGCCGCTGCCGGCGCTGCTGCCGCCGGTGCCGCCCAGCTCCGGCGCGTCGCAGCTCCGTGACTCGTGCATCAGCGAGGACACGGAGTCACTGCAGCACCCGCCGCCGCCGCCGCCGCCGTCACCGCCATGATCCGGCGGTGGCTCATCGGTCGCTGCATCCGCCACGCAGCCGCCGTCAAGCGGGGGCGTATGTGGCGCCTCCTGCTGCGTCTGCTGCTGCAGTTGCTGCTGTTCATCATCCTGCTGCCACTTTGGTGGCGGTTGCTGCTCCTGCGGCTCGTCAGAGCTGCTGCTACTGCCGTCGCCGCCACCATTGCGGTGGCTGTATCGGCGCCAGCCGCTGCAGGACAAGGCTCCATCAGGGCCGAGCTCCGAGCCGGCCGCCGCCGCAGCCGCCGCCGCCGCCGCAGCCGCCGCCGCCGCCGCCGTCACCAGCCCACTGACGTCCGCCGCCACCGCGCCCACCTGGAGCCCGGTGCCACTGCACTGGTCCAGGAAGCCGAGCACCGACTCGGCCAGTGGCTGTAGCATTGCCAGCATTGCCGCGTCCACAGCCTGACTGCTACTACCGTCCGTTGCGTCGTTGCAGTTGTTGCTGCTACTGCCGCCGTGATGGAACAGCAGGTGCAGGGTGCCGCTGGTTTCGCTGCCGGCCGCCGCAGCGGCATCTGGCGCCGCCACAGGAGCAGCAGCACCCGCTGTAGCACCACCTACGGCGGGTGTAGCAGGCGGGTCGGTGGCAATGAGGCTGTAGCAGATGGACAGCAAGTTGCCCAGGTCCACGGCGAAGGGGAGCCAGTGCTCCTGGAAGGCAGCTGCGCGGCAGCTACTGCCGCCGCCACAGACATCGCCGCCAATGATGCCGTCACCATCGATGCCAGCAGCAGCAGCACTAGCTGGCACGTCGCCATCATCTTCGTCCGCCACCACCGCCGCGGCCTCTAGCTCGCAAGCCATGCTGTCGAACAGGCCACACAGCTGCTCCGCGGCGGCGCCGGAGGGGAGCACCAGCAGCGGCAGTGTGGCCAGCGGCCGGTGCTGCTGCTGGTGCTGCTGCTGGTGCTGCTGCTGGTGGTGGCGGTGGTGCTGCAGATGTCGGGTCGGCTCCAGCAGCGGCGGCGGCGGCAGCAGGTGCAGGTGCATTAGGCCGGGGCGTGTGGGTGCCGGCACACGCAGCCTGTGCAACAGCATGGGGGCCAGACAAGAGGGTGCGGGGTTGGGTAGGGAATTACGGATGGAGAGACGGAAGTGTAAAGTTTGATCAAGGACTGCGGCGATTCATGAGAGCGAGGCGCCGCGACGCACATTGGGAAGGACTGGGCGCAAGGACGCCACGCTTGACGTGCGCACGCACCTGACGACGCAGCTCGCAGCCGCCGTGTGGGCCGCTGCACGGGAGTCATCTGCAGCACCCGCACCTCCACGGCGCGGCGCGGCCGCGGCGAAAGGCACCCCCGCTGCCGCCGCCACCACCACCACCTCATCCGCCGCCACCTCGCCGCCACAGCCCACCGCCACCACCCGCACCCGCATGCGGCCCTCCGCGCCGCCACCCACACCGCCGCCGCCGCCACCGCCGCCGACGGCAGTGCCTTCGGCACCCCTAGCGCCCGTCGCGGCCGTCGGCTCCACCCCCCAGCCACCCTCGCCCTCGCGCCCGCCCTCGGCGTCTGCCTCCAGCTCCAGCTCCAGCTCCAACTCCACGGCTGATGAGTCGCCCTCGCCCTTACCCTCGCCTGGACTGCTGCTGACAGCCGCCACGGCAATGGCGGGGCGGCGGAGGCGCCAGCCTGAAAGCCTGACAGCACCATCCCCACCGCCGCCGCCGCCGCCGTCGCCGTCGCTGCGTCCGGCATCAACGCGGGCGCCGCACACATCACAGCCGCACGCCGCAATATAATGCTCCTGCCCCGGACCCTCCACGTTGCCCGCACCATGCGGGCCCAGGCCCAGGGCTGTAGCAGCAGCAGAGCCCAGCGGGCCCGACAGCAGGCTGTAGCAGTCCTCGGCGGCCCCGCTGCTGCTGGCGCCGCCACAGTTGCTACTGCCATGCTGTGGCACCGCCGCCGCCGCCGCCGCCAGGTCCTCCATGCTATCCACCTCTAGGTGGTAGCAGCGCAGTGGCGGCAGCGGCTGTAGCTGTAGCTGCGGCTGTGCCGGTGGCTGTAGCTGCTGCTTTCCCTGCTGCTGCTGCTGCTGCTGCTGCTGCTGCTGCTGCGGGTGGCTGCGCAGGGTGGTGATGACACTCAGCAAGTGCACGCAGCCCGGCACCACCACACTGCGGGCGACCGTACCACTGATCGCGCCGCCAGCAGCGCTGCTACTGCCGGTGGAACTGATGCTACTGCCGACCTGAAGAGCGTGGCTGTCCGCAACCATCCCCTGCCCCCAAATGCAAGCTGTCTCCGAGGGGTTGTTGTGGAGGCGGCTGATTATCGCCGCCCGGCCGCCCGCTGGGTGCGTCAGCACTGTGGCCCCCGCCCTCGCCGGCTGCAACTCCGATAGATTTGATGGCAGCAGCAGTGGGGCTGTATCTGCGGGCGCTACGGTTGCGGCTGCTGCTGCTACAGCCGCTGCCGCGGCTGCACCCTGCAGCGCGGAGTGGTAGGTGCCGAGCAGGCGGCTGGCGGCGGCGGGGAAGGAGGCGCCGGCCGCCTCGTGGCTGCGGACCTGCGGAACAGAGAGGTGTGTTGAGTGTATATGGTATGTGTTGGTGTGTTGTGGTGTGGGTGGGTGGGGCGGGACGTGAATGATATGTACGGGGGACCGGCGGCGTACAGCAGGGCGGGACAGTGCGTGCAGTAGGGGCTGGTGAGTGCGACCAGCATGTGGCGGCAGTGTGGCAGTGTGGCTGCTGCGCCGCGGCCCCGCCCGCCCGCACCTTGACGGACACGAAGTGCGACTGCGTCAGGGCTTGGTAGGTCGGCAGCCGCGGCAGGGGCCGTGCGAGTGGCCGTGGGGTTGCTGCTGCCACCGGCCGCAGCAGCAGGCTGCTGCTACCCGGCGCCGCCGCCGCCGCCGCCGCCGGCTGCACCGAGCGCACTACAACTGAAGCTGCTGACGCTGCGGAGGCAGTCACGGCAGTAGCAGTAGCAGTAGCAGAAGTGGGGGTGGCGGCGGCGGCCGTGGGTCGGGGCCGGGCGTACAGGGTCCCACACAGCACTGCACCGCCGCACCGGCTGCTGCTGCTGCTGCTGCCGGCAGCGGCGGTGCTACTGCCGCCCGGGGCCGGGGTAGCAGCAGGGGAGTGCGGGGGCTGGGGTGCGGCGGGAAGGCACGGCGGGCCGGCAGCAGCAGCAGCAGCAGCAGCAGCAGCAGCAGCACGAGGCGCCGCAGCCGCAGTGACACCGTTGACGCTGCGCGCCGGCTCCTCCAACGCCGCCGCTGCCGCCGCCGCGACCACGGCCGGCTGCTCTGGCTGCTCCTCCTTCGCCTGCCCCGCCTTCAGCTCCTCCCGCTCGCGCGGCTGGCGTGCTTCCCGTGGCTGTTGTGGCTGTGAAGGCTGCGGCTGCTGCTGCTGCTGCTGCCGCGCCGCCGGCTCCATCGGCGCTGCCACAGGCGGGGGTTGCAGCGGCTGAAGCCGCAGGTGCCCGGGCTGCTGCTGCTTGGCCGCCGAGCTGTAGCTACTGCTACTGCCGCTGCTGTTGCCACTGCCTTTCAGACTGCAGCTGCTTTTGCCACCCACGGCCGTAGGCGCATTGCCGCTACTGCCGCTGCCGCTGTTGCTGCCGACCGCAATGTCCCGCGGGGTGCACCGGCGCGCCGGCGACGTCCCAAGTAGGGGTGAGGCGCCACTGCTGCTGCGGCTGGCGGGGCTGCTGGCGCCGCGGCGGCCAGTGGTGGGAGCCGCAAATGCTTGGGCGCGGGTCAGGGCTTGCCTGCGTCGGCATTTTGGGTGCACAATTCAGGAGGTGCGAGGTCGGTGCGGTCAACTGATTCTTTGGCTTTGCAGTCGCTGCCATGATCGAACGCGCTTGCCCTTCCCCCGCCCCACACATAGCCTTTCCCTCCCCCCCTAAAGCCCTTCCCCCCCCCCC
>NC_057004.1:7637495-7645021 GCF_000002595.2 Chlamydomonas reinhardtii | reverse complement strand
TTTTCCCTCCCCCCCTAAAGCCTTTCCCCCCCCCCCCAAAAGCCCTCCCCCCCCCTAAAGCCCTCCCCCCACAGCCCCCCCCCTCCCCCCCCCCCCCCGCAGCCCCCACCTGAACGCCCTCCTGCTGGCCGCCTCCATGGCGCCCACCAGCCAGCCCGGCAGCGCCCAGTAGGCCGCCAGGTGCAGCAGCAGCCAGCCGCCGCCGCCACTGGTGCCGCCACTGGTGCCGCCGCCACTGGTGCCGCCGCCACTGGTGCCGCTAATGATACTGCTGCCGCTGCTGCTGATACGGCTGCTGAACCTGCTGATGCCGCCGCCGCCGGTCGGCGGTGCGGCGAGCGCGCGCTGGCCCATCAGTGCGGTGGCGGCGGCCAGGGCCCACTCCAGGAGGCCGAAGGTGAGATGCAGGCGCAGCGGCAGCTGCGGGCGCGGCAGGCACGGCAGGCAGGCAGGCAAACAGGCAGGCAGAGGCAGGTCGAATCAATGCGGGTGGCTATGTGTGTGTGGGAAATGAGGAGGTGCAGGGGCTGAAAGGGCAGCCAGGGGCAGCCAGGGCGCCCGGGGCCGTGGGTCGGCCCAGGCCCCAGCCAGCCAGACGGGACGGCCAGCAAAGACAGCGCCATGCAGGGACCCCCCCCCGTCCCTCCCGCCATCACACTCGCCAGTCCAGCCCCGCCCTCTGTCCTCAGCCCCCAACACTTCAACAGCACACACGCATGCCCACACACGCGCGCGCACACACACACACAAACACACACACACACACACACACACACACACACACACACACACACACACGCACGCACACACACACACACACACACACATGCGCACACACACACGCACCACCTCCCCCCCCTGCCTCACCCGCTCCAGCACCACGCCCACCACCGCCATGTACACAAAGCCCGAGTTCAGCGGCAGAGACCAAGAGGAGGCGGGGGACGAGGGGGACGCGGACAGCGCCGACAGCAGTCGCGACACGGGGCCGCCGCCGCCGCCGGCGGTGACGGCTGCGCCGCCGCCGGCCGCTCCGCCTCCCGCGGCGCGCCGCGCGCCGGCGCCGGCGCCGGCGGCTGCGGCTGCGGCGTAGGCGGGTATGTAGTAGAGCGCTGTGGTGGCTGGCAGGCAGGGCGGCGGCGCCAGCAGGCAGGCGGCCACGTTGCCGACCATCATGGCGCCGCGTATGCACATGACCAGCTGGTGGCGGCGCGCCACGTACAGCGCGGGGCGCAGCTGTGGGGACAAGCGAGGGGGCGGGGGTTACATTCATGATTAGTTACGGAAGTGGTGGACGGTAGACCGGGGGGGGCGGGGAGCGAGCGGGGGGGAGAGGGGTTGGGCAGAGGGGCAGGGCGAGGGGGAGCGTGAGTTGCGTGCGAGTGGGCATCGGTTGACGCCACACCACACAGGAGCAGTGACAACATCGCCGCCCCACTCAAGTGTTAAACCACCACCATCACCACCACCACCACCACCATCCATCACCACCCCTCCGCACCGCCCTCACCAGCAGCACCGCCACCGCCGCCAGCAGTGCGGCGCCGTACGCCAGCAGCGACACGTCGTGGCGCACCGCCGCGTACAGCAGGCCCGAGCGCAGGTGCCTTGAGAGAGGGGGGTTACATTCATGATTGATTAACAAGTGAAGGCGTACGCAGGTACAGTAGCACAGGGGGGGGAGGGGTAAGGGAGGGGCGTAAGGGGCAGGTAGGACGGAGGATGCGGGTGTTGTGAAAGGCGGGGTGCGTGGGCTGGCAGGGTGCCAGGGTGTGTGCGAGCAATGCCTTGTGGCGTCGCCTCTTTTTGCCCCTGTCATCGTGCCCTCCTTCCCCCTCCCTGCTTCTCCTTCCCCTGGCCCCTGTGCTGTACCTGGCTACGCCTTCACTTCGTAATGAATGTACCCACCCCCCTCGCACCTCAGTGTGTAAAGGAACTGCCGCACGTCCGAGGCACCGCACGGGAACCCCGCCACCATTGCCGAGTCAGCGGCGAATCGCGGCCCGCAGCCCGCCGGACACTCCGCCGCCGCCGCCGCCGCACCACCCCAGCCCGCAGCAGCAGTAGTAGCAGCAGTGGCAGCTGCAGCGGTGGGTGAGGAGGAAATTGCGGCGGCTAGGGCGTGTGCGGCGGCGGCGGAGGGGCAGCCGGCGGCGAAGGCGGCGGCGCGGTTCAATGTGACCACGCACATGAGCAGCGCCAGGACCCATGACAGCAGGTCGATGCCGGCGCTCTGTGTGGGATGGTGTGGGGACCGGGTGGCAGGGGGCAGGGGGCGGGAATGGAGGAGGGGGCCGGGGCGGAGGGGTTGTAGGCTGGAAGGATGGTGGGCGGCTGGTACGAGCAAGTGGTGGGGTCCGGCGTGTCCCGTGGGTCGCCACCGCGAAGCGTGCATTCCCCTGCAGGCCTCCCGGCAGCAGCCGGCTAGGGCGCAAGGCGGTTGCAACACCCCGCGTCCCCTCCCCAGCAGGCGCAATGCAGGTGCCCATCCACACACCTGCAAGATGACCCAGCGCTGGAACACGCGCTCCTCCGCATCCGCACCCGAGGCCGCGCCCCGCGCCCGCCGCAGCAGCAGCGCCAGCCACCCGCTGCCACGGCCCCCGCTGCTGCCGCCGCTGCTGCCGCCCATCCGGGCGCGGCGCTTGATGTCGTCCATATCCACATCCAAGTCCAAGTCGGTAGCAGCTTCATAGTCAGCCTCGCCAGTCGCGAAGCCGTCATCTGCTGGCTCGGCCGCGGGCACCTCGCCGGAGCCGTTGCCAGCCGCGGCGCTGCTACTGCCGCCACCACCTGCAGCTACTGCTGCTACTGTTGCTGCTGCAGGCGGGGCAGCGCAGGGAGCGCTCGCGGGCGCGCCAGTAGCGCGGCGAGGCCTCAGCATGAGTGGCCCCGAGGATTTCAGAGCCACTCGAGCGTTGAATCTCCTGGGGCCAGCGGCCCGGCAGGGGTCAAAAGTTTACAATGTGTTAGAAGTTGTGAATGCGGCTCAGGCGTGTCGATACCGACCGAGTGGCTGGTGGCGCGGACTCGACAACCCGGGGCCGACGTCATGGAATCGCTCCATGAGTGAATTGCAACCCTTCGCCTCGAGTTCTCTGAGTCTTCCCTTGCTGCCCGCTTCCCCGCTCCCCGTCCTCGCCCCATCGCCCCACCCGAAGTCTTGCCGGCTTCTTTGCACCCGCCTCAAAACACACGGAACGTCGGGTTTGCCCTTAACGCCCACGCGAGCGGACGTCCCGCCCGCCACCCGTCCGTGCCGCCGCACGCCAACCGCGACCACCCTTTCGCCAGAACGGTGTCTCCGTCAATCAAACACACCAATAGCTATCTCACCCCAAGCCATCTGACCTCATCGCAGCTTCAGCGCCAGCCCCTGACGCAGGGCACTCCTCAACATGGCAAGGCGAGGCTAGGCACGGTCGGGCACGTGATGGAACATGGCAAGGGGCAGGAAAGCGTAGTCCCGATGTGTGTGGCTCCCACCCGTGCCCACATAAATGCGTAGCAAGAAGGGACAAGGCATTGGTGCGTCGTTCGCGCGCTGTTACTGTACCGACGGTAGCTGGCAGGTTGTGTCGATGTTTTGCTGACGCGCATTCCTCACGCTCCGGGCGCCCGGCCAAGGCGATAGCACCACACAGACTCAATGCGACGCCACACCGCGCGGGTAGCATAGCCGATGCGCACCTGCAGGCAGTCGACCGGCGTCCACGGATGAGCTGTGTAGACGAGCACTAGCGTAATGCAACGGCGTGCAGCAAAACAATGGCCGGGCGACAGTGTGACAAACAGGGGCAAGAACAAGGCGAAGCAAAGCAGAAGAGGGGCCCGAATGTGTACGACAATGGCACGGTCGGGCAAGAGACGCCACGCGCTGTCCCAATTTGCGAAGCTCTGCCAGGTGTTGCACATGTGGCATCTCCACATGCAATTGCTCCTCGCTCACTCGCACACTCCCATGCAAACTCACTTGTGTCCGCGCATGAGCCGCCGGCCGGCACGGAGGCCGCCACTCCTCCAGTGTCAGACCTACGCCACCAGAGTCTGTTGCGCGCGACGTCCAGTCGTCCTAGAAACCTAAACAACAAGCCCCCGGCCGCTAGGCCAGGCGCCGGCGCCAGGCCTTGGGTGGCAAACATGTCTTAACATGACGATGCGGACGCAAGGTTGAATATGCGGATGCAGATGCGGCCTGCCTGCGGTGTTGGCATGTGGCGCCGCCAGCAGCCCTTGGCAATCACGCCCGGTCTAGGACGCCCGCCAAAGGATCAATGCCGTCAATTCAAAGTACAAATGGCATCTAAGCATAGTTGCCTAGTGCCTAGAGGAGCCATAATGATGGCGATAACTGTGACACACGAAACACCCCAGTTGGCGATGCATGTGGGCGATGCACGCACACATACACACGCGGGGACGGCACAGCGGACCGCAGCAGCGACTCCAATGTCTTTGCATCCCATCCTGCAATGTTTCCCATTGCGCGTACGCCCAATCAATGCACGCTAGTTCACAGCCTCTGCCACATTCAGCACTACTGGCATCTAAGGCTGCGACTGCCGCTGCCGTCCCCCCAACCCCCGCTACCCCGCTGCCTGCCACTGCTACTGCCGTACGCGTCCGTCCACGCCTGCGGCGGCTGCGGGATGACTCCCTGGTCCGCCCAACGGAACAGTTGCTGCATGTGCGGGGCGTAGAACTGCCGCAGCGCCGTCACCGCCCGGCCGAACGGGCTATCACTGCTGCCTCCCCGCCGGCCTCGGCGCCGGCACCCGCACCGGCACCCGCACCGGCATTGGCACTGGCGCTGGCCGCCGTCGTGGTGGCGGGCGACCCGACATCGTCCGCGGCCGCCACGTCGGGATGCCGCCCGCGACGTCGCCCGCGGCGGCCGTGAGTGGCCTGACGTCCGGCCGCCTCCGGCTGCAAGAGACGTCCTGGCGGCCACACAACAGCAGTCACGTGTAGGAGCAGTCATGTGAGTCAGGAAAGCCAGAGACGAGGCCATAAAGGGAATTCGGCAGCGGCACGCGCAGTTGCCGCAAGGAGGCCAGAACGCGTGGGCCCCAAAGACATTTGGCACCATACGCAGCACAGCCCGTACACTCACGTAGCAGTCGCGTGTGTTGTACATCCCATCCATCTTGTCGTTTGGATCCAGCCTGGCACGCGGCGCCCCCAGGAAGTCGTCCACTGCTCGGAGTGTGGCGTTGGGGGATGCTAACAGGTCGGGCGTGTAGAGAAGCTTGATCTGCGTGTGTCAGGACGACACAAGGTGGCGTGTGTGTTAGGGGAGCGAGTACCGGTGGCCGGGTTGGCGGTGCCGAGGACCACCGCCACGCAACAAACAAGGCGCCTGCTGAAACACACACTGCATGCCTTTACTTCTGTCCCAGCCCACTCCAGGCGCATGCACTTGCAGCCCGACACACACACACACACACACACACACACACACACACACACACACACACACACACGCGGTGCGGGGATGCAGGAAGGGCGTTCGAAGGGGGAATAATGGGCGCCCAAGTGGCAAGAATGGAAAGAAAGCACCCCAGCGACAAAGTAAAGGACGAGCGCGTGAACCGCTCAAACGACACGACAAGGCGCCGTTGCGAGGGCTTGACGCCACGAGCACGGCCGCTGCACTGGATCACTGTTCTCCATCTGTACGGCCGCCTCGCCCCGGGTTTATGGCTCTTTCCTTGGGTTTGGAATGAACTACCCGCCCTTGTTCCCCCCCCCCCCCCTCACCCCGCTCTCGCCCTCGCCCCGCCCGCGCCCCCCTCTCGCCCTGCTGCCCTCGCCCCACCTTCGCGCCGCCGCCCTCGCCCCACACCAGTGAGCTCACCACGCACCTCGGCGCCCCCCCCCCTGCAGGTGGCCAGTGACGACGGCCGGCTAGGTGCAGCGCGGTGGTGGCTGTCATGCAGGCGGCGGCCCCGGCGGCGGCGGCCAGCAACATATTCCTGTGCCGCCGACACCACCGGCTGCGTTGTCCTGGACTTGGCTTGTGAGTGTGATGGAGTTGCAGTAGGTAAGCAGTAGGCAGGGGCAGGCCAAGGCAGCGGCGTGGGACGATAGCGGCAGCCACCTATGTGCTGTGACATTCACGTCACCCACCAACCCACCCGGCCGCGGTTGGCGCATTTATGTCACCCTCTTGCTGGGCGCTGTAGCGCCGCCGCCACCGCCTGCCGGTTGATCGAATGCCATCAGCGGCGGAGCACATGAAGCACGCACCGCCACTTGCTAGCTTGCCGGGACCAAGTGCAGGGCCTGCGCAGCAGGGATGGCGGCAGGCCACGCACGGCCATGTCGCATCAGAGCCCGGATCCAGACTTGCAGGACATAAGGTGATAATCCCTGATTGCAGTCATAATGTGCGTCCATTTGCATGACCTGCAACCTGCTGCTCAAGCTCATCATAACCCGGACGCTCCTACCTCAAGCCACATCACGGGCCTCAACCAACTTACTCGCACTTGCCAAGAACGCCCTGCCGCCCCCACCCAGGCCAAATCACAGATCTGCCCATCACATCCCCGGGCAGGCTCCCGACCCACCCACTCACCCGCGTGCGTGGTGACGTGGAAGCGCACTGCTGCGCCCGCCACCGCTGCAGAGACGTCCAGGGGCGGCACCGGCAGCAGCACTGATGAAGCCTGTGACCGCCAGCGGAGCGCAGTGTCCGCAGTGGCGGCGGCGGGTGAAGTTGCAAGGCAACCGCACACCGCAATAGCTGCGTCGTGTGTACCCAGTGCACTGCACACACCCGCATTCTCCCTCGTTCATGACCCCTCATCACACCTACCGGCTGTTGTAGCGTCTGGCCACCACTGCGCGCTGCCACTGCACCTGTAGGCTGTAGCGCCTCACCCCCCAGCCCTGACTAGGGAGGCGCTTGTGTTTTGGTTGAAGAGAAGGGAAGAGCGGTCGAGGGGGAAAGGGGGCGGTAGGAGGAGAGGGGACAGACCAGGACAGTGGTACACCAGCTGTAGCGAGAGTCAGCCCAACACCCGCTGCAATGGATGGTGTGCGTTTTACTATGGGACAACTGTTACTGCCGCTACCGTGTCTCATGCCTGGCACCCTGCCTGCTCGTCTTGCCTGCCAATGTGCTGTTGATGATGCGCGCCGCGCGCAATAGCCCCAGCCTGATACGCACACGTTTACGCCAATCACCCATCCCCCACAAGTTAGGTGGACGACAACGTGCTCAACTTACAATGCGAAGTCCTGGTTGTGGCGTTTCAGAACTGAGTGCATTGGTAATAGACGCAAATACTGTATGTGCTGTCTGTGCACGCCACACGCGCCATACGTCGCTAACATGGTGCCGCACAACACACACACAACCTGTAACACCTGCTTCAGCGCGACCCTGTGCATGCGTGGAGCTGCTACACAGACGGAAGCCTGTGGGCTCGGGTGGACCCTGACGTGCTACCTCCTCTGCCCGGACGACGCCATAGTTGCCTTTGGGCTGGCGCCTGCATCTGAAGCGGTGGCAGTGTCAC
>NC_057004.1:7595381-7637395 GCF_000002595.2 Chlamydomonas reinhardtii | reverse complement strand
AGTGTCACGACGACACTGGAGAGTGAGCACTTGGACCACAGGTCCAGCATCTCCGTGACACTGCCACCGCTTCAGATGCAGGCGCCAGCCCAAAGGCAACTATGGCGTCGTCCGGGCAGGGGAGGTAGCACGTCAGGGTCCACCCGAGCCCATCGGGTCCCCTCTGCAAGGAATGTGTGGCAAAAGGAACCAATTCTGACGGTCAGAGCCCTTGCCCGCGCAGCCCACGCAACGTGTTCAGGAGTTCCCTTGATGCCCGAATGGCCGACGCGTAGAAGTTGAACATAAGCGCAACGATCGTGCCAGCCCAGAACAGCGCCTCCTGCGCAGGGATCCACCACAACACCACGCACCCCACGCGCATTGAGCTCGGCCGCAAACACATGTGTGTACGGGGGTGGCAGCAACGCAATGCACGACACTGCACACGCATTCCAGATACCGCTCACCACGTGCATATAGTTCATGAGCTTTGCCCGCTCGGCCTCCTTCTTCTCGCACTCCGCCTTGAAGTTGCGAAGCTCGGCCTCAGCTGCAGCCGCCCGTGCCTCCGCCGGCCCAGTCCGCCCCCAACCGGCAGCGGCCCGCTGCGGCGCCGCTGCGCTCATCCCCACCATCACCAGCGCGGCGCGGAAGACGCGTGGCTGCATGCAGTTTCACGCATAATGGCGTCGTTCCACCATGAGCGTTGGGCATCGTCGTCAACTTCTATGTGCCATCTGTGGACAATCAGAACGCGCTGGTATCCCAGTAGCCACGAAATAATGGCCTTACTAGCGAAAAGCGCTGCGCGCACGCTGGCGTTCGCAGGGTGGAAGCCGCGCGAACTGCATGGAGCTCCTCCGAGTCAGCGTATGCTACTAATTCAGCGGTCGTGTGTAAATGCTCTGAATGTTCTGAATTTGTATGTATGCAGACAGCTATCCATTGAAACAGTCGCTCAATGACCTAGAAGCAGATTAAGGAGGGCTTGTTGCGTCGAGTTCGATGAGCCGGAAATTGATTTTGCCATTTCGAGCACAATGTGAACACCACCTTTAGTATTGAAGTTGCGTGGCCCAAACTACCACTGCATAAACATGTGCAACACGTATGCCTCGTTGCGTTATATAGTTTGCTGCTGCGTGTCAAGTGGATCGTAGCTGAATGGGACCGGCTCGCCCAATGCACACGCGTGTCCTGCCTCAGTCCCCGCTCCGCCCCCCCTTTGCGCACAACCGCGGTTGGACTTGTGGAATGGTAAAATCCGTCCAGGGCAGCTGGGGACTTCCAACGAATACCTTCCACGGCAGTCCCGGGACTATCCGGCACAACAGTCATTCCCGGGGACATGAGCGGGAAGGAGAAGGAAGCTTGGAGTGGACCCGCCCGCGGGTGGTTCAAGGGCGCGATTGCTCGGCTCGGCCGATCACGCACCCGGAGATCCGTTCCGCCCTTTCCTTTGCTGCTACTTTTGGCGACATATGCTAGCTGCTGTGCTTACAACTAGACATGCTGCTTCAGTACTCGCGGCTGGGCCTCGCGGCTGCGCCTCGCGGCGGCCGCTGTGGCCCGGTTCCGGTCCCGGCATGCCCGACACCCAATGGCTGGTCCAGCTGCCTGACATGGAATAACCTTGTTGGGTCAAGCGTAAGCAATCTGCAGCAGCCGCGGCGGGGCATGGCTCAACACGCGACCGGCGGCGGCAGCGAAGACCCGGTGCGGCCTCCCGCTCGCTTGCTCTCGCTCGAATGCGTGCATGAGTGCATGCTAAGAGAGCTTCCGTGCATCGTGGCCTGCAATGCACTTCGGCCTAGCCAGAATGCGCCGCGTGTCTAGCGGGCGTGGGTCACCAGCCACACCGGCGCCAGGAAACAAGAACACGGCACCCCGCCCTGCCGCCAACCTCGGCTTCGCATTGACAGCCTTAAAAGCATTCTCGATAACCTATCAACGTAATCAACGTACCTCTGTACGCCGCCCGCGACGAGCCTGCACCCCCCCGCCGCCCGCTCCTCTCTCCACAGGCCGCTGCTACCAGTGACTTCCGCGACGGCGAGGATGGCAAGGCTGCCGCAGCCGCAGCCACCGCAGCCACCGCAGCCACCGCAGCCACCGCAGCCACCGCAGCCGCCGCAGCCGACGACGACGACGACGATGGCACGCCGGTTGACCCGAAGGCGCTGTTGGCGCGGCTGACGCAGCCTCGCGTGCCGGACAACCTCCTGCTGCACCGGTTCTGGGAGCCGTGGGCGCGGGACACGCGCTTCTTTCACGACCGCTTCGCCATGTTCACCCGCCCCGAATATAACGCCGACGACCAGATGCAAGAAACCCTGGGCCTGGCAATCCGCGGCAGCATCGCGGTCCCCTACATGTCGTGGGCGGTGCCATCTGCTGAGGCGCTGGAGGTGATTGCGCAGGTGTCGGGGGGCCGGGTGGTGGAGGTGGGCGCCGGCACGGGGTACTGGGCGTGGCTGCTGACGCGGCGCGGCGTGGACGTGGTGGCGGTGGACAACGACTCCGAGTACCGCTTCATCAGAGAGGAGCCGGCGGAGGGCCAGCAGGAGGCAGCAGCAGCAGAGGGCGAGAAAGCGGAGCTGCCGAAGGGGGCGCACCGATATTTGAAGAGCATGCAGGTGCGTGCGTGTGTGTTTGTGTGAGAGAGTATGAGAGAGAGAGTGTGTGTGTGTGTGTGTGCGTGTGCGTGTGCGTGTGCGTGTGTGTGTGTGTGCGTGTGTGTGTGCGTGTGCGTGTGCGTGTGCGTGTGTGTGTGTGTGTGTGTGTGTGTGTGTGTGTGTGTGTGTGTGTGTGTGTGTGTGTGTGTGTGAGAGAGTATGAGAGAGAGTGTGTGTGTGTGTGTGTGTGTGCGTGTGCGTGTGTGTGTGTGAGAGAGAGAGTGTGCCTATCTATATATGCCTAGCTAGCTAGCCTGCTGTCACTACACGCCACTGGGACCTATGCAGCTAGCGGGTCGCTTGCTGCCGCTTGTGCCTTGTTTATTGTCATGTCCCGTACGGCTGGCGGCACGGCTGGCGGCACGGCTGGCGATACCCGCTAGCTGCGCGTGCACACAGCAGGCACACATACATGCACTTTTGATCCATCTCCTCCCGCCGCCCGGCACTGCTCTGCTGAAGTATCTGTGCCGCCATGCCGCCAGCCATCCACTGGTGATCCACGTGCGTGTGCGGACGTGTGCCCCATGTGCCGCATGTGCCCCATATGCCACACGTGTGCAGGTGTGCGACGGCCCCGAGTTCCTGGCGCGCCACGGCGGCTGCCCCGACCGCGCGCTGCTGCTGTGCTGGGCGCGGCACGACATGGGCGAGGCCAGCCTGGCCGCCTACCGCGGTGACACGGTGGTGGCTGTGGGCGAGGTGCAGCAGGGCGCCACGTGGGAGCTGGACAGGGAGCTGCACCCCGAGTGGCGGCAGGTGCGCCGCGTACCGCTGCCCAACTGGACGGGCATCCACGACGACCTGCGTGTGTACCGGCGGCGCGTGGCTGAGCGGAAGGAGGAGGAGGGGGGCAACTGAGGTGGGGGCGGGCCGGCGTGCTCCGGCTCTCACGTGTTGAGGTTCTGCTGGCAAGGGGAAGAGTGGAGGTGTGGGGCGGATCAGAGGATGCAGGGCGAGAATTGTGGAAGGTGTGGGATGGGGGTACGGATGCGTTAGGCTAGGGGTGCACGATTGACACGCGGAAGTATGGTGACCGGCTACGGGGCCAGCGGCAGGGGCAGCATCTGGGACATCCAGCAGCCATGCATGCGATGTGTTTGTTGTGGGTCAGTGTGGAAGGCCATCACTTCATTGATTGCCCTTAGCCAGTCGATCGAGTCGTTAGCAAAGTCGTGTCTGTGGCGTGAGAGCCGCCTCACTCAATTAGCGGCACGTGCTGGAGTGCTGTGCCGCCGCCGCAGGGTGGCGGAAAGCACGTTTCCGTAACAAGTACTTTCTTTGAGCGTGTTCACATCGGTAGGCAAGCAGACCCGCGCCTGGGCGGCAGGGGCTTTGGGGCGCATGCGTCCAAAAGCCTGCTACGTACGCTTGTCATACGTACGGCACATATATACATGCATGCATGGGTACAGCGCGATAGTGGCGGTGCGTGGCATTGCGCGGTGCCCGCAGAGGCGCATCGCGACACAAACTACTGTAACCAACATTGCGCGGCGCGACTGGCGAGCGATTCGTCCTGGCTGACGCAGCAGGTGGGGGCACAGCGAGGCAGCTGGCAGCGGGACGACTCATCGGGCCAGGCCAGCCAAGCAGACGCACCGTGCAGCTGGCGTGAGCCCCCCTGGGCTGTACAGTCACAAGGCTGTAAAGGCTGTGGTGCGGCGGCTACTGCATTGTGTTCGTTGTTTGCGGCGGACTGCATGCAGCTACGGTATGTCGGCTGTACCTACTGCGTGCGTGCCAACCCCAAACGGTCATCCACCAGCCCCCACCAGCAGCCCCCACAAGTCCCTACCCACCAGAACCCGCGTGTCGTGTCGTACACATGTACACGGCTGCCCTGTCCCGCCCTGGCCACCCCCCCCCCGTAATGACTGCTGAGGCCATCATGTTGCGCTCGGACACCGAGTCCCCTACTGCCTTGTGCATACCGGTGCGTAATCGCAGGGGAGCGCCCGGCCCAGCAGACCGGGTGTGCGACAGCTGCAGACCCATGATCCCGGGCATCTTCAAAGACGGCACTCCACGACTCGAGGCGACGTCATCGCATACACCTCTGACAATAACGGTAGGCCGTTTCGACTGTTATTTACAAAGTGTCATACCGTCACCTAGCGCTGAAGCCCTACACAGACATTGCCCCACACCGCGTCCGTAGCGGAAGACGCCTATTTCATGCTGCCACCTGTCAGCAGCCCCTGCGTCACCAACAACGCGCTCAACTGATTGCGCAGTCACTTTCGCTAACTGCGGCACGACTTCTCAGGGCGCCGCTGCCGTGCGGATGTGTACGAGTGAGGCTTCCGGCGTTGCCAGGGGCGTTGAAAGGCCCCCCCTTCCCGGCCCGGGCCTTGGTTTCTGCAAGGACGGCAAGCGCGTTGTGCCCATCAAGACCTTGTAACCACACACGTCGTGTATGGCGGACTGTTCCCAGGGATTTTTCCCGGTTAGGGAAAATTTCTCCCTACACAGACTTGCTGGGCGGACGTGATTGCCATTTTGGGAAGATGGCTCCATCCCTAGCAAGGACAGGTTTGCGTGCACCTGCGTGCATGTCGCAATGGGAGCGTGGCGTGCAGTACTCGGTACTCCCATCCGGTTCTGCTCCCCATCCTTCCGTTCCAATTCCGGCCCCCTCCATTCTTCATGGTTCTGGCTCCAGGTCTTCCAAGTCACCTACCCGAGCGAAACATTGCTTTGGTATTCCCTTACTTCCTGAGGCTTCCTCAAACTTCAGCACCCAGTCTTACGCGTTGTACTCAGTAATTTTACAATTTCTTGATTTATGCAGTACACAATCTGCGTCCTAGTAGTTTGCGCCGGCGACGACTGAAGTTTGGAAGCGAGCGGCATTTTGGCGGGGCTGCCTTCACTTCGCTGTTCCTGCCCGCGGTCACGGGCCTTAACATCATGGCGGCAGCCTCAAAACCTCCACCGATGACGACCGACAAAATACAAGACGTACGCACGCGGGCTGAGAATTCGTGTCGCCCTAGCCGCTGAAGCTTCCTGCCCTTTGCAGATGCTGGAGGAGAATTTCAAGTTCATTAAAGCCATTGCCGAGCAGCAAAACTTGGGCCGGGTTCAAGAAGTGCACCAGTGAGTTTCGGGTGCCTCTGGCCGGTGTACCCGCGTCCGTCCTCGTCCGCAGTGGCGCCGCGCAGCGCGTCATACGGCGGCCCCTCTCAGGCACCCAAAGATGCTATCCAACCATGCGCGCGCCAGTTCCACCCTCTTGCACCGCTGTCGGAGGCCTCTCCACCGCTTACCACCGCAATACCACCGCGTCCAGCCCTCCCCCCCTCCGACACATACCCGCCCTACAGGTACCAGCAGAAGCTGCAGGAGAACCTGATGCTGCTGGCCGCAGTGGCAGACACCTACTCCAACTCAGCAGCAGCAGCACAGGTGGGCGCGCGGCATTTACACGAGCGCGGATAGGGGCAGGGGCAGGGGAGGCTGGAGTGCGACCCGCACCACAGCGGACGGCGTGCCACACGGCGCAAGCTATATGGCGGAGTGGTGGCGGGCAGGTGTGGGCTGCCAGTGCGGCCACGTGTGACACACCGGATGAAAACCCGCCTTGGGAGCCATCTTAGCCGCTGCCTCACTGCACCTGCTTACGCACCTCCTTGCACACCGCCTTGGTCCTTTCGATCCTCCTTATGCACCTGCTTACGCACCTCCTTATGCACCTCCATATGCACGTCCTTATGCACCTGGTTGCGTGCCTCGGTATGACTGCGGCTGCAGCCGGGGGGAGAAGCTGGCGCAGCCGCACCCGCGGCGGCCACGGCACGACCACCCACCGCGCCTGGAGCGCCGCTGGGGGCACCGGGAGCACCGCCGCCCGCGGCTCCGGCTCTCACACCACAGCAGATCCACGCGGCCGTGCAGCAGGCACTGGCCATGAAGCAGCAGCAGCAGCAGCAGCAGCAGCAACAGCCGCAGCAGCCGCAGCAGTCGGCGGTGGCGCAGTACCAGCAACCGCCTCAAGCGGGGCTGCCCATACCGGGCGGGATGGCGCCCGGGCAAGGCGCGCCGCCAGGCTTCACGCTACCGGCGCCACCGCCCCTGAACCTAGCCGGGCAGTAGCGGCAGCAGCAGCAGCAGGAGTGGCAGCAGCAGGGGCGCCGGCTCGGGCGGGGGCAGGGACGACGGGCTTGGCCCAAAAAGCCGTGCAGCTGGCAGTCGCAGCAGTATCGCCTCTGGCAGCTGCCGGCGGGAGGGGCGGTCGTGTGCTGATGCCGCTCGAGCGCGGCAGGCTGGCCGGCCCGCCGGCAGCAAGCCCGCCGGCAGGCATGGTCCCGGATGTGGTCGGGTGAGTGGCACGGCACTGCCTAGCACTGAGCAGTTCGCAGGGCTGGAGGGCAGTGCGCTGCGCCGCAGTGCGCCGTATGTGTCGGCACGGCGCTCATCTGTTGCTGGTACAGCCGACGGGCGCCGCGGGCAGGCAGCTGCACGGGCTCCACTGGGGGCGCCAGTCATCGCACGGGCGATGCAGCTGGACGCCCCGTAGGGCCCCGTGGACAAGCATGCAGCGCACACCTGCAGCCGGCAGGATGCGCTGCGCGTGCGGGAGGGCGGGTGAGGGAAAGGGGAGTCGCGGGCAGCAACACGGCACAGCGTAATTGCAGCGGCCGGCACTGTCAGGCCGCTGGCAAATGGTAGGAGAGCTGGGGGAGTGGCTGCGTAGGTAGGGTGATGCTTATATTGACAACTTGCGGCACCAACTAATGCGGTCGCCATGTAACATGGCGGAAATGGTGGATCACTCGGTGTGCTTTTGTGACCCACGAAATGACGACGTTTTGGCGCGGTATGCTTGTGACTGCTGAGAAATTAGGGTTGTGGACCTTGCGAGCTTGCCGGCAGGATGCAAATTTTCTCAGTTTGAGACGTAGCTGGAGCGAATGGCTTTGCAAGTTCATACGAGACTAGGGAGTTGAGCTTTATGATGGAGGGTAGGGGCATGGGCGGGAGTGGGCCGTGCCGAACTCAGTGCCATGGTGTCCTGCTTCTGGCTGCCACGGCCGTTTTGGTGAATATCATTGACGCAGTTTTGAGCCACTTGACATACAGGGATTGCGTCAGTGGCATCACAGAGTAGCACGAAGCAGTGTTCAAGTGTATCCAACTACTGCACGCGCTTGCTCCAGCCGTGTTTGCAACACTCGATCGAGTCAAAGGCCAACTCAGAAAGTCTTACCAATATGCAATCAATCGCGCCTTCGGGCTATCCATCGTTCGCGGCCACACGCTATCAAACCTGCATCTCTCGGTCATCCTGCAGGCCACTAGATCATATACTTAGGTCTTCTTGTGATCGGCGTTGGCGACAGGCCCTCGCCGCGCTGCCCGAGCAAGTGGATGCCACGCCACATCATCGCGCGACTGGCTGCAGCGCGGCCACCCATTCCGCTGAGCCATCCTCCGCCTCTGCCCTACACACATCACGATGCAGCGGGCGGCTGCTTCAGAACCGCTTACTCAGCGTGCTGTCCGGAGCCGTCGTCGCGGCAGCAGGGGTGTCAGCGGTTCCGGTGTGGGCTCCTGCCGCGCACGCGCACATCCCCACCGAAGCCGTCCTCAACAATAACCGCGGCGGTGAGGGCGGCTTCAGCCGGTCTGAGCTCACGGCCCTTCAGCAGCTGGCGGCGCCGCCAACGGCTATCGTCACCCCGGCCGGCCGACCGCCGCCGCGCAACGTTGAGGCGGAGTGGCCCTTCGAGTCCCGGCCGGCGGCGGCTCCAGGCGACAGCAGCGGCGCGGGTACGGATGGAGGCGGCAGCGGCGGTGGCTCGGGCGGCGGCGGCGGTGGTCGCGCCTCTCTGCCGCCGGGGACGGTGGTGGGCACTCCCAACTACCTCGCCCGGGATGGTGGGGCCGGCCGGCTGCCTGGCGGGGCGGCGGCGGCGGCGGCGGCAGGTAGGGGCGGCAATGCGAGGTGTTGCCGCAATGGGGAGCGAGGCAGGGATAGATGCGAATGCGTTAGGAGGATGTACGGAGTGGGAGTGGGCATACCGGTATGCTCCTGCTCCTGCTGGTGATAGTGACGGCGGCATGGAAGGGGTTTGACTTGGCTGGTGGTGCCGTACTGTTGTTGGTGCGGCACTGGTGCCGTGGTGCGGCATCGGGTGTTGATTGCCGCTGCAGGGCACAGGCGGTCAGTGCTGTGCCCAGTCTCTGTGTCACCCGTGCCCGACCGACTGCCGTAGCTCTTCTCCTCCCGGCGCCAACGCCTGCGCCTCCTGCGCTGCCTCCTCCTCACCACCTGACAGGCGGCGGCGCGCGCGCGGGCGCCAGCGAGGCCGCTGTGGCTCTGCAGCTGCTGACGTCGGCACGGGAGGCGGTGGACGCGGGGGAGCACCAACAGGTGGGCGTGTGTGCGCTTGCTCCCCTCCCCAACACGCACATGAATGCGCACACACAGTTACACGGCCCGCTGTTGCTTGCGCATTCGTGCGTGTTTGCTTGCTTTCCCGATGTGCTTTCCTGACATACTCACACGTATACATACGGTGTACACACACATATCATATGCACGCATGCCGTACATGTCACCCCCCCACATCCACCCCCCACGCCCGCCCCGCCCCGCCTCCCCCCCCCACACACACACACACACCACCTCCCCCCCCCGTCAGGCCTACGCGCTGTACTCGGCCCTGGCCACCCAGCACGGCGGTCTGGCGCTGTCTCACTACGGCCGCCTGGGCGCAGCGCTGCAGGCCTACCAGCTGGGCCGCGTCAGCGACAGCCTGCTGGCGCTGGAGGTGGGGGGGAGGAGCAGGGGAGGAGGGGAGGAGGGGAGGAGGGGAGGAGGAATTAATCTACAATCAAGGGTGACGCATAACTCAAAAGCAGCAGGGGGAGGAGGCAGCAGGGGCCGGGAGTGCGGGCAGCGGCCGCGGGTTCAGCCAGCGCGTGCCGCCGTGTCGCCTGCAGGGTCGTGCAGCCATCCCTTCCGCAGGCAGATAAACCGCTCAAAGTGCTCTGTGTAAACCCGTGCCGTATTGTCAACCACGCGCACACGCACGCACGCGCGCGCACAACACACACACACACACACACACACACACACACACACACACACACACACACACACACAGATTTTCTCTACGCCCCACTACTAACAGTACTCATAATGCAACCCCTCCGACTCCTGCGCAGGACGAGGAGGTGGCCCTGCGCGGCGCGGCGGAGGTGCACGCGGCGCTGGCGGCCCTGCTGTACGTGGAGCGGCCCAGCCTGGCGCTGAGGGCGGAGGAGGTGGGGGGGCGGAGGTGAAGGGGCGGAGGGAGAGGAGGGGGAGGAGGGAGAGGAGGGAGAGGAGGGGAAGGGGTAGGAAGGTGGAGAGGGAGGGAGGGAGGGAGGCGGGGAGAGCGGGGCGGGGGTAGGCATTGACATGGTGTGGGGCTGGGTCGCGTGTGGCCGGGTGCCTGTGTGGGAGGAAAGACGGAGGACAACGCTGTGGGCAGTGCGCAAGGCCACGAGGAGCACGCTGCCCTACTCGGCGCATGACAAACTCCTCCTCCCCAAATCCTCACGCACGCACCCCATCATTCTACACATGCTCACACACAAACGCGCTTCTGCACGGCCTCTTTTGCCGCCCCCTCTACGCCTTCACTACTTAACTAATCATGAATGTAAGGCCCCCCCCCCCCCCACACACACACACACACACACCGCCATCGCTTTGCTGCATCGCATACACTGTCTTTGCGCAACGTTTTCCTTGTGCTCTTTAACACACACCGCCGCCACCACCGCGCAGGAGTGGGCCATCGCCTGTTCGTTCGACAAGCGCTACTCCGACCCGGCCTGGGTGGCGGCCGCCAAGCACTGGCCGCCGCGGGCAGTGGCGGCGCTACAGCGCTTCCTGGCGCTCAGCTGATGCGGGGGGGTGATGGTGGCGGCGGGTACAAGGGGGTTGAGGGAGTGGAGAGAATATGAGCAGAACCGGTGGGGGCGGGTCAGACGAAGGTTGAGGGGTTGAGAGAATAGAGATAGGAATGGGGTGTTTTGCGAGGTAGGTAGGTGGCTGGCGTGCGTGTGTGTACGTGTGGTGTGACGGCGCCATTGGTGTGGCATTGTCTGGGAATGCGTCGGGACGCACTGCCGCGCGCTGTGCTGTGCTGTGAATGATGGCGGCACTGCAGTGTGCGTACTGCACTACACTGCCCTGGTTATGCCGCCAGGCGGGACGCAGGGGCGGCGCGGCAGCGGCTGACTGCGTGCGTGCCTGCGTGCAGCCGGATAGGCGGCTGAGCCGGTGGTTGGTTGAGCATTACATGTTGGTCTTCGCGTGAGCCTTGATGTGTGCGAGGTGAGCTGCTGAGTGCGAGGAATCTTGAAGAAGACGGGGGGAGACTGTATGCGCCCCGCCTACCGGCGTGGGTCAGTCGTAACGGGTATGTGCCGGACGTCTCGCTGCCGCCTGTCGCCTGAGGGATTACAAGGGACCGTCCAGCCGTCCTTGAGCGGTCATGTAACTTGTTGCGTGCAGCGCCCCCAGAGCTGCAGATGCACAACGGGAAAGCTTCGAGCCCCAGGCTGCGGGCGGTGCTGGAGGTGCCGGAAGGGGGCACCAGCTCAGACCCGGACGTCTTACACAGATAGGGCGCCCTGGGCCCCTGGCCGGGGTATCAGCAGTCACAAACGAGGACTGTAGCCGCCCGCCGTCACAGCATGCCGTACATCTACAGTAGTGCGTCCAAGCGCCCACCGGACAATCACGCAGTGGGGCTACTGCCGAAGTGGCTTGCGGCTTACCGCTGGTCCGCTGCTCTACAACCTACAAGAGCATCAGTCTAGTTGCTAGGCTATAACTATGGCACAAGCCCCAACACCGCTCATGCACCAAGTCTTGCACAGGGGAGCACAATCATCTGCCCCTGGCTGCTGGGGTCGGCCCCGGCCGCCTCCCGGAAGACCAAGACACCCCAGCATCTATAACATTGTATGCGGTGAGGACATCTTGGCATGCATGATTTTAGGGCGGCTCTAGACCACACGGTCCCGCAATCAGCTAGCCGGCCAACCGGCAAACTAACAACAGGGCCGTGGGCTTTGCCCCCACGTTTGACACGCCAGCCTTCCATCCCTATTAAGCTCTAAGTGCATAAGCACATACATCACCCTCGGTACCGTTTGCAGACCGCATTTCAGCGGCGCGTGTGTGTGTGTGTACCGTGTACCGTCGTGATCTGCTGCCGTAGTTTGGCAGGTAAGCAGCAGATGGCAGTTGTTTCTTGGAATCAGTGTTCCAACATTAGCCCAAGTGATTGCGAAAACAAACACTCCGCCGCTGCACAGTACTCCCCAGCCACTCCTGACTAGCCCCGCACCGCACCGGCCCGGCCAACGCCGTGGGGCCCTCGGGTTCGCCTCCAGCTGTGCTAACCCCTCCTGCCCCCTCTTCTCACTGGCGCCTCCTTCCTCACATCACCCTCCGTGCTGACGCCAACGAGCGGAACAGCCCTGACAACAGGCTGCGCCGCCGCCCAGGCGTGCCGGCGCCGCCGTCCGCGCCGCCGGGGCCGCCACACCCGTCAACGCCCATGTCCTCGGCCCCGGGTGGGAGGCAGGCGCCACGTGCGTGCGCGTGGGCGGCCGCCGACGCAGGCGACATACCCGCCATCGCAAAGGTAGCCGTGGAGGCCGAGGCAGTAGCGGTGGGCGATGGAAGGTGGTGCGGGGCCACACCGGCCGCAGACGACGGCCCTGCCGCGGCGCCGGAGGCGCTGCCAGCTGCCGCACCCGCCGCCGCCGCACCCGCGCTTGCGCCGGCGCCACTCCCACTCGCGGCCGCGCCGCCACTCGTGCTACTGCTGCTGCCACTGCCCACTGCCTTGGCTAGGCGCTCGCCGGCGGCTACGGCTGCGCAGTGCATAGCGGCTGAGTAGGACTCGAGCCCGCGCAGCTTGATCTTCTCGCCAGTGCCGGGCGCGCGGCAGTCGAACACGCAGTCCAGCTCCACGTCGTCGCCCAGCCCGAAGGCGGCGCGGACCTGGCGCTGGAACTCCTCCATGCCCTCCTTGCCCGGCTTCACCTGCGGCGTGGTGGTAAGGGGGGCCGGGTAAGGAGGGAGGTGAGGGATGGGGGAGACGGTGACGGGTTTGCGTGTGCGTGTAATCCACTGCTCGTCCCTTACCGCCCCCTGGGCCCTGGCCCCCTCTACTCCTTCCCCCCTCTCCCTTCATCCTGGCCCTCTTCATCCTCGCTCGCCCCAGCCCTTGGCCTCTTTCTCACCTGCAGCCGCACCACCTTGCCGTCGTACACGATGGCCATGACGGGCGGCGCCGCCGGCACCTTGGGCGTCAGCGTGTCGCGCCAGTCGGGCAGCGTCTGCTTGCAGAAGCGGCAGGCGCGCTCCTCCTCGCGGCCGGCGGATTGGAGCTGCCACCGGGCTAGACACTTGGCTGTGAGGTGTAAGGAAGGGGGGGGAGCAGGTTGGAAAGGACTCGTTGGGGCAGGAAGGCTTGAAGGTTGTTACGCAGGGGCACCCCTTGCCGAGCGAGGAGGTTGCACATGCAATGCCCGCCGCGGCGGGCCGAGACGCCAATGTAGCCCTTCCAATAGTATTGCCGGACTATGCACGCTATCCTGTGACATCTCGCGCGAGTAGCCATCGACGGCGCCCTCCCGCAACCTGCCCACCGGACGCGACCCAGTACTTACCATGCACACCGCGCGGACACGCGCACGGGTACTCCAGCCGCCCAGCCGCAGCTGATGACCCCTCTAAGCAAACCCAGCAAGCATCGTCCTCGCAGCTCATCCGGCGAGGAGGCCCGTCCATCTTCACGCGCAACTGGCCAACTTCTTTGAAGCCCAGAGCACAAAATGCCGTCGAGCTGGAATCAATGAATTCAGAAAATAGTAGCACTATATATGATAAACCTGGCGGTGCGTTCAGAGGAAGTTGCTCGCTATGGCAAAACCGCTTTATCTTTTGTGTGAAGCGGCTGGTCGTCTTCCGAGTGTGGTGTGGATGCACGGAGGGCTTGTATGATAAGAATACTACAGTGCATAAACACGCCCCTACACGGCCTTCTTGCGTGAAAAACGGTACGGCATGCCGTCGCAACAGGCTCTGCATCAATCCGCGAGCTACAAGCTGCCCGCTTCTCTGCAATGCATGCATTCATTGCATGAAGTAATGGAGATAAGTGCAAGATGGTGCGCGGCCGATCGCGAGGTTGCTGGCTGCGCATGTTGCAGAGGCACTGCGTGACATTTATGCTAATGTTCTGTTCCCTTAAAAACAAAGAGTTCATGAGTACATCCAACATTCTTCTTGTACCGCCAGTACCCAAAGCTGCACCGAATTGCCTCTCGAACACGCGCTTGCTTTACTTTTTTGTTGCAAACTAAGCTTAATGTGATTACTAGTCAAACATAATGAAGAAGGGGGAGCGCAAGGTTCTAGACTACGGGGACGTGTTGCTCCGAGAGGCGGATGTTGAGCTGCTCGAGGGCCCGCACTGGCTGAACGACCAGGTCAGCTGGCGGCAGAAAGATACGGGGACATTGCGATGACATCTGTGGGAGGGAGGAGGGCGAAGCAGGGGCGAAGCCGAGCTGGGGGTGGGGTGGGGGCGGGTCGGCTGCTGCGTGTCGTGGACTTGGTCCCTCAAAACGAGCATGCGCCTGCCATGGAAGCAGTGGCGTGGGCCAGACATATAGGACCAGCACGGACAACCGTGGGATCTGTGGACGGACATGGAAGACCAGCACGCACACAAACCTGAGGCGCGTTTGAACACCGAAATACGGTACGGTACACGCACGCCGCTGATCACCAGGCTCGGAAACGCGCCTGCCTCAAGCGCGCTGCACCTCGCCAAATGGGGTCCCTCCCTGCAGAACAGTCCACTGGATTGCTACGGTACCTCTGCAGTTCCACCAATCCACTTGGCAAGCGACATGCCGCTCGCTCAAATGCACGCACATGCATACACCACCTGCCTTGCGGGATTGGTGTCTGCGCGCAAATGCACCTGGGCCACACACACGTGGCACCCTCCCCTCCCCGGGCTCCGCCTCCCCGCCCGCCTCTACCCATGTCTGCGCCCTGGCCACCCTGGCACGGGCGTCAGGCGCCCGTATACACACACACACACACACACACACACACACGCACACACACACGCACACACACACACACACACACACACACACACACACACACACACACACACACTGCAGATCGTGTCATTCTATTTCGAGTACCTGGAGCGAGAGGCGCTGCCCGCCACGTCAGCTGCCGCCGCCATTTCCGGTGTGCTGCTGCTGCCGCCCGCCACCAGCTTCCTGCTCATGCACGCCGGTGGGTCCGCGTGCGATCTAACGGTCGCTGCTACTGCCACACCTCCAGCGTTGCTACTACAGCCGCTAGCCCTGCCCCTGAGGCCACCCGCCGCTTCAGCCCGCGGGTCAGCCAGCCCCGGGGTGTGGCGGACTACAGGCCCCTGACCGGAGGCCCGCTGTGTATGTGTGTGTCTGTGATTTGCACGCGCCCCACATGCATCTCCCGCCGCTGCAGGTCCTGACATGGCAGGTGACATTCTCGGGCCGCTCAAGGTGAGCAGCAGGGCGGCGGGACGGAGGGAGGGAAGGAGGGGCTGCGCTGAGGAGGACGGACCACAGCCCGGACCCTGGAGGCGGGCAGCCGCCTGGCGCCACACGTCAACAGCGCATGCCTGCATGTGCAGGGCCGGGCAGGGCCGGGCTGGGCCGGTGTTGTCCGGGTAGAGGGGCAGCAGCAAGGGGTGCTGGGCGGCTGGTGTGGACAGGCATCTAGGACGGCAGCTGCGGCACCGCTCATGACGTGTCGCTGCCTGCGCCTCGGGAAGTCGGCGAAGTGATGCGTTGCCGCGCCGCCTCCAAGCCGGACCCCGCCCCTCGCCGACGCAACCCTCCCGCTACAGCCCCACAGTCGCGGGCTGGTGCTACTGCCGGTGAACGACAATCCCGACGTGGACCGGGCGGCAGGCGGCAGCCACTGGTGAGGACCGGCGCGGGTGGCGGCGGGTGGGCAGCGCACCGGCTCATCTGCACACATGCCATTTTCGGTACTGTGTTGCACGCATGGTGTCAACCGTTTCCTTGTGTGCTGTCCCTGCTTTCCCCAACGCACATACCGTATTCTCTGCCCCGCAGGAGCCTGCTCGTCTTCCACCGGCCCTCCAACACCCTGCGGCACTACGACTCCTCGGGCGGCAGCGGCAACGCCGCCGCCGCCAAACGGCTGGCGGCGGCGGTGGGCCCCGCACTCCAGCCGCCGGGCGCCGGAGGCGGTGGCAGTGGCAGCAGCGGCAGTGGCAGCAGCGGCACTGGCAGCAGTGGCGCCAGCGGCGGCGGGCCTCGGTTTGTGGAGGTGGTTGACACGCCGCGGCAGTGTAACGGCTACGACTGCGGTGTGTATGTGTTGGCTGTAGCACGTGCCGCGTGTGAGCGCTGGTGCCTGGGGCCGGCAGTAGCAGAGGGCGCGGCGGAGGGCGCGGCGGGGGCAGCGGCGGAGGCAGGGGCTGCTGGGAGGGGAGAGGACGGGGAGGCTGGAGGTGAAGGGTCCTGGCGGGAGTGGGAGCGGGGCCTGCGGGCGTTGATTACGCCAGCGGCTGTGAAAGCGCTCCGGCGGGAGGTGCGAGAGGTGATTCGCGAGAAGGCGGGGGAGTGATTGGGTGATGCATCCCTTTCTGTGGCCTTCTTGTTGGGGTAGCCGGCTCTGGTCCTGTGCGGCATGCGCCGGGGGCGGCGCAAGCAGCAATGCAAGACTACCGTACTGCTTTTGGTATCACTGAAGTGACGAGCCGGAACGTGAGGTGCTGAGGTACACATGACATGATGGGCACCGGTGCGTGTCTGCGGGTGCAAGCATTTACACGGGTCGCGGGGAGTCCTCCAGGCCTTTATTTGTCGTCGTGTCGCCTGGACTGACGAGCTGGCGGCCCAAGCGCCTGTAGTTGTATGCGCCGGGGCGGATGCGTTGCACCGTACCGTACGGCCAGAGCCGTACGGCCCTGCAGTGCCGACGGGCCCAGGCGGCCAGGCGCACGGGCTGCAACGTGCAATGGCGTACTTTCTCACAAAGCTAGTCAGCACGGGTGTCATGTACGCACAACGGAGTGCCTGGTAGCGTCCGATATTCCGTCCACTGGCCCCGGCGGCACCACCTACCGACGCCCCATGCTTGCACCAGTCCCGTGCCGACCCCACGCACCAGCATGCAGCGCTACTACCGGCCACCGCCAAAGCCCCATCCCCCCACCCCCCTACGCCCCAACGCCAGCCTCTCACGCCGCAGGCAGGCGCCCACTTGCCTGCTATCTCGCAGCCCCATCGCCTGTTTGCCACGCGCAACAAGCCCCGCCGCCTATCTGTCGCACGTACACATCCACTTCCGCGCCCGGCACATCGCCGTAGCTACCCGCCCGGCTGCTGAACAACCCGGCCCCTACAGCGCCCACCAACTCCCGGCAACTAACGCATGCCCATCTCGCCCTGCGCAGCCTTCCACCCTCCGCCATCCATCCACCATCACACCACCTACCGCCGCTGACGACTTGACGCCACCGCCTTGTGCCGACATACAGCTGCCCACCTGCTCGCAGCCCGACGTACGCCGCCAGCTCCACGCCCGCGGCGCGCCCAACCCCTCGTCCTACCTGCTCCGCTTCATGCCCGCCTGACCGCGGCTGCCGCCCGCGCCATCAAACCTCGCCCTCCCCAGCGCCACACGCTTCCTGCCTGGCAGGCAAAATGCCCGCCGTCACCACCGTCACCCTCCTGCTGCCCCATCGTCACCTCCCTTACAACGCCGCGCACGCCAGCCGCGACCCGGGCCGCCGCCGCCGCCGCCGCCGCCGCAGCCGCCACCGGCTGCACCTGCCACCTCTTCCCAGCAGACCTTCCGCGCGACCTGCCGCGACCCGTCGCACGGCCACGTACGTAGCCCTGCTGCCGCACACACGGTATCACCCCACAGGGCAGTCTCCTGGTAGTCAGCATGTGTCTTGTCCCGCAAAGATTCTTATTGCAGCGTAGGGGCAGAGTGCCACACTGAATGCACCAGCAACTGCAAAGCAGCAAATCCTTCCCGCCTACCCCGCCTACCCCGCCTACCCCCATCACTCACACACCACAGACAAGTCTGTGCACACTCGCACGCGCCCTGTACGCACGCTCGGAGCATACCTCTATCCGTTTTCCTCATGCATGCAAAACAGCCTACAAAACTCTGCCTTGCTTTGCTTAACCCCGCGGCCCCTTCAATCCTGCCTGCCCAACGCCCACTGCCAGCAGCGCCAGCCCGCCCACAGCGCGCCCGTCAATCGCCCGAGCTGGCGCCGACCCAAAGCCGTACCGGTGGCCGGTGCCGCCTGGGGTTCGTGTGGACTGTGACCCCACGCCGCGAAGATCGCCAAGCCGTCGTCCCCCACACAACCGACAGGCCGCCTGTCCAGCCAGCCCCCGCCCCCGCCCCCGCCTCCACCGACACACACTCCGCACACACACGCACCACACACACTACACCCTCCACACCAACATGACTCTCACGATGGAGGCGCCGGCCCGGCCTTGACCGGCGACCCCACGGACGGCGGCAGCATCGCCGCCAGCGTGTCGGTGTGCGCGCCGCCAAACAGGATGCGCACCACGGGGTGCAGGGCCATGTCGGGGGGCGGCGGACCCGCAGCCGCCACCGCGCCCGCCGCCAGCTCCGCCGCCATCGCATCCGCGGCGGAGCCGTGGTGCTGGTGGTGCGGGTGGCCGTGCGGGTGGCCGTGCGGGTGGTGCAGGCCAGCAGTAGCGCCGTTGCCGTTGTCGCTGTGCCCGGCTGCTGCTGCTGCTGCTGCTGCTGTGTTGGCTGCGTGCAGGAGCGGGTGGACGCCGCCGCCCAGGGCGGCCGCGTGGGCCAGGTCCAGCCAGCGCCTGTGCAGCAGGTGGTGGTGGAGGCGGGTGGAGGCGCCGGGGATGGGGATGGGTGTTTGCATTGGCGCTGTCCTGATGCGCTTTGGCCGACCCCGCGAAGTGTAGCCTGGGCTTTTGCCTTCCCCTTCCCCTTGCCTTTCCCACATGCACACGATCTTCCGCCGACACGCGCACACACGCCCGCACGACTCATCGCGCGACGCACGCCCTCACACGGCCTGCTGAGGGCGTGCGTAGCGTCCACACACGCCCCCCCCCAAATCGGTGCAGTACACGCTGTTCCTCCTGGACGTCGGCACTCCATACGGTACTTGTGATTCAACTCCGTCCTCCACATGAACGGTTACCCCCCCCCCCCCCCCAAAACACACACACACGCCCTCGTACCCACCAGTCGGTGTGCTCCTCGTTCAGCTGTGGCGCGTAGCCCGCCCTGCTGCTGCCGGGTATGGACGCCAGGAAGACCGTGAAGTGCTTCTGGCGGTTCTTGCCACGCCTGGGAGGGCAGGGAGAGGGAGGCAGGTGGGGGGGGGGCGGTTGGGGGTGGAGGGTGGAAGAGTGGTGAGGTGGAGGAGTGGTGAGGTGGAGAAGCGGTTAGGTGGAGGGGTGGAAAGCGTCAGCGTCATGGCTGCATACACACGTACCGTACGTATCAACCGTTAGCACACCCCTCACGTTGACAAGCCGAACTGTTCCATGTCCAAGCACACGCGTGTCCCCGTGCCCCACTCTCTCAATTCTTCCCCCCCCCCCCCGCCTCCTCCCCCTCCTCCTCCCCCCCTTCCCCATGACCCCCTCTCCACTCACCGCGTCAGCACCTGCCCCAGCACCTGCAGCCCCTGCGGCAGCTCCCCCAGCTCCTCGCGCGCCTCCCGCAGCGCCGTACCCAACAGGTCGCCCGCGTCCGCCGCGTCCGCGTTGCCGCCCGGCAGCCCCCAGGTGCCACCGTTGCCGCTGGACTCGCTGCGGCGCAGCAGCAGGCAGGAGCCCTCGCAGCTGCGAGGGGGGGGCAAGGAGACGAGGAGCGGGGGCGGAAGCGCGGCGGCAAGGGAGTTTGTTAAGAGCCGTGGGCGCTCAGAAGCTGTTTGCGCTCGCAGCCCGTGATCCTGATCCAGGCTTGGTATAAGCAAGTTTAATAAATGCAGGCGCCCATAAGGAGCGGCAGCGCCTAAGTGCACTTTTGGCGTGCAATTCCGTTGCTCTAATACCGCCGGGTTTCGTTGCGCGTCGCTCGCCAACGGCTTACCAGATGAGCAGCCCCGCCCCAACCTTGGTCGGAGCGCTGGCCGACATCGTCGCTGAGAAGCCCGCTGTTAGGCGGACGGGCTGGAGGTAGGGCCCCGATGGGAGTGAGGGTCTAATAGGTGTTGCTCAACGCCGGGTGCTGATGCGCAGAGCTGGTTGCTTGAATGGCACCTTGATGGTGAAATTGCCGATGTGTGGAAGGTTGAATCGGGGTGCTCTTGTCTTTTGTCGCGACCGGGTATTTTGCGGTTTCTGCAACAAAGCTAGAATCCGTCACTAATCTCATGTGTATTGTTTGTGCAGTATGTTTGGTATTTATGGGGGCGCCGCACCCTGCGCGTAAGCCGTGGACGGCTGCAGCCGAGCAATGACACTGTACCCTGTCCCTTGCGACCGATTCCCCTCGACGCACCTCCAGCGATATCCAAACCCTTACCGCCTGCCCATTAACATGCGTAGTGTTAGCGATTCACTCTGTAACAAGGCAGGACTGTGCCGCTCCGCAGGGCCAGGCACGGCTGCCTCCTGGCTCCTGCACGCACCGCATCCCCCATTGGCAGACTCAAGCACGCACTGACACGCGTGCTGGCAGCTTCCCCCAGATGCGGCCGGCATACCTCCTCAGCCCGCAGCAGTCGCCAAGTGAACCAGCCAATTTTCATGCCCAGGATGCCGTATTGCCGTACGATTGCATCCGTGCCCAAAAGTCCCGTATCACCTCACCTTTACCTAGCTGGCGTTGCCCCGCTTTCAATTCATTTCTGGACCCTAACGTCGATTCTGACCGCAAACTGCCGTAATCCATATCAGAAATTTGCTGCCAGCCACCCTACATCCCAGATAGTTTGATAAATATATAGTTACGGTTTGGACCAGCGTCCATAGGTTCTTGCAAAAGTTGCCACTTGCAGGTCATCCTGCCCATCATGAGGGCTATATCCGGGGCCCCTACCTGCAGACCCACCAACCACACGCCAGGGTCCTGACTGTTTGCATCCTGCGGGTGAATGGGTGATCCGTGGTGGCCATGTCCGCACTTGCATGGCCACTACCGTACCGTGGGCATCGGCCATGAGAAGTTGGGCAAAGGCACGGGCCACGCGATGACACGCACGACGCAAGGCATCTCCTTTGCCATTGCGAATGCAGTACGGTAACCGTGCGGATATCCTCAAACAGGCAACAACAGCACCGTACGGTACCCTACATGTCCTTGATGTTCAGCAATGCATGTTCGCCACCTGTGCTGTCGTTCTGCACCTGGTGCCAAATCCGATCCCTTGTGACGTGCTTCACCCAAGGCTTCACCCCCCCAGTTGGGTACAGTTCTTCCTTTGGGTCCCGGAATAAATGATTGTACCGTATTGCCACAAATGTGGCGCTCACCATCGGCGGGCAGGGTCAAGGCCGCATGCTGGGATGGGGGCGGAATGGTGGAGCTCCCAAGTTCTCCAAGTATTTCCGTTCGCCATCAGGCTTAAAACCTTCACTCCCACCGGCCTCTGTGACCGGCCCGCCCCGTCACGTCATCGCATGCATCAAGTGTGTTCGCGCAGCAGCTTCAACACGACAACCGCCGCCACCACCACCACCACCACCACCACCACCACGACAACCGCCGCCACCACCACACACCCTATACGTGTGAAGCGTAAAGCCAGCTGCCTACAATGACACCGCCACCCACCCTCCTCGGCATCCTCTCTTCATCGTGTGCGCGCGCGCGTTTGCGGCTTCCACACTGCTACCGCCGCCACCAATGCGCCGCTGCTACAGCCTGTCATCTCGCCATTGCTACTGCGGATGCTGCTTCTACTGCTGCTGCTGCTGCTGCTACTGCCGCTCCTTGCTTGTCTCGGCTGGTCGTCGGCGCCAGGGGCTGGCCAGCCACTCCGCCCTGCGTGGTGACCAGGGGGAGACACGGCAGGGTTCGAGGGAAATGATAAAGAGGCGGGGTTCAAGGGAGGTGATGAGGCAGGATTCTAGGGGCGTGACAAGGGGGCGCGACACAAGGGCAGCGGTGCGGGGGCACACACTGACTGAGCCTGAGAGAGAGAGCGGGCGACCGCCGTCACTGGCACATGGCGCCCGGTGCGCCGCACTGGCTGCAATTGTGGCTGCACGCCATCTCACACAGCCGCCGCCGCTACCAGCCCCATCAGCCCCATCACCACCGACAACACCCCCACCACAACACCGCACACCCACACTGGCACTCACCACGTCCGCCGCTGCTTGCTCCCCTCCGGAGCCGCCGGCGCCGCCCGCCCCTCAAGCCCCCCTGCGGCTACTGCCGCTGCTCCCGTTGCTACTGCCGCCGCCGCCGCCGCCGCGTCCACCGGCCGCCACGCTGTAGCTGGCCCTGCCACGACAGCAGGTGACGCCGCCGCCGCCGCCTGCTCCTGCTCCTGCTGCAGCCTTTGCTGCCCCTTCTTCCCCTGCTCCTGCTCTTCCCGCTGCTGCTGTTGCTGCTGCAGCAGTACCTCCGAGTCCAGCCCCGCAATCCGCAGCCAGGCCACGTAGCCGGGGTCGTCATCAGGCAGCTCAGCAGCCCAGCCGCCGCCGCCGCCGCCGCCGGCCTCGGCTGGCGGCGCCTGCGGCGGCAGTTGCTGCTGCTGCCGCCCGCCATCTGCTGATACTGCCGCCGCCGCCGGCCGGGGTGTGTTGATGAATTTGAGCTCGCGGTCGCGGATGGCGAGCGACTCCACCAGCACGTCCTAGCAGGTGGGGTTGGGTGGGGGTGGGGGCGGATGGGGTAGAGGGCGTGCGTGTGCGTGTGGCGTGTTGAAGGGCATAAGGAAAGACAGCGCAAAGATTGTGTGTGCGATGCAGCAGGGTCTGCGTGCGTGCGTGCATGCGTGCGTGCGTGCATGTGTGTGTGTGTGTGTGCGTGTGTGTGCGTGTGTGTGCGCGTGTGTGTGTGTATATGTGTGTGTGTGTGTATATATATGTGTGTGTGTGTGTGTGACTACGGTTTCCAAGGTTATTCTGCCAGATCACGTGAATCGTGTATGTGTGTGTGCATATGTGCTTGTGCGTGTTTGCTGGCATATGACTAGTTGGTCAGCGGCGGTGATGGGGACGGACTTGGTGGGTGTTGTGTTGTGTTGTTTTGTGTGGTGTGGTGTGGTGCGGCAACTTGGCTGTGCAGGCCGACACAGGTGCGCGCGACTGGAGGTGGTAGGTGCCATTGCCACGTGGCCGCTCGCCCCCGCAAGACCAACCCGTGTGCATCCCACCTGCTGCGCCCGCGCCTCCATGGCCCGATACGCGTCGTCCGCCTCCGCCCACAGCGAGCGCGGCCCCACCCGGCGGCCTGGGGGGAGGGGACGGCAGGGGCGGGAGGGGTCCCAGGCACGTGACCAGTCAGGAGGGGGCGGGAGGGGGCCCAGGCACGTGACCAGTCGGGAGGGGGCGGCGGTGGGCAGTGTGCAGTCCCAGGGAGCTCGGGGGTGGGGAGGTACGGGTGGCGGCGGGGCGGCTGTGTGTGTGTGTGTGTGTGTGTGTGTGTGTGTGTGTGTGTGTGTGTGTGTGTGTGTGTGTGTGTGTGTGTGTGACTACGGTTTCCACGGTTATTCTGCCAGATCACGTGAATCGTGTATCTGGTATAACCAACGACAGGGCTCTCAATCGAGGGCTGCCGTGACCTGGCGTTTCCCCGGCAGAGCGCAAACAGCTCTGGAGTCCACAGGGTAACGCACTCCGACCCTTCACCGCGCCAGTAACCCTTGCGGAATTACTACCAGTGTAACAACCTCAGACCCAGCGGGCGAGCTACATCTTAAGACCAGGCGGGCAGAAACCAAAAAAAGCAGCAAACATAACAAAACACGCAGCACGCAGCACACGACAGCACGCGATAGCACGACCACAGTGGCTGTGGGGCTGAGTCCTGCGACTCCGCAGCCTGCACGACCTCAACCGCAACCTAACCAGCTCTCGACGCCAGGGCAGACTATGCCTAAGGGCAGCCACAAACGCGTCTGGCCACTAGGCCGATCCAGGCCGTAAGGCCCGGGGTGTTGCAGCACCCAACACACCCTCTCAGGCATAAAACCCCACAAACCTGGCCCTGCTCCCACGGGCGTAAAACAAAAAAAAACCCTTCGCCTGCTCACTAAGCTCCCCCGCTGACCCTCTCGTATGCCACTGCTTCAGTGGCTCATGTTAGTGCTCACGCGCTTCTCCTACGGGCTGATCCCTTTCAAGCCTCCAGCTCCATAGCTTGCGGCATCACGCACAGCATTTCACCGTTCACCACCGCCAGGATGGGGTGAGTGGCGTCAACACCATCCCAGCCCTTTTGGGGCACGCCGAGCTACGCGAACTGCATCAGCCGCGCGTGTGTGTGTGTGTGTGTGTGTGTGTGTGTGTGTGTGTGTGTGTGTGCTGACACAGCGACGGGATGGGGGACTGGAGTGCGGCGCGCCGGCATGGCTGCAAGGGCCATGCCCCTGCGACCCTGTCCTCGCCCGCTCCCCCTCCCTCCACGCCACTACTCACGCGCCACCTCGGGTGACAGCAGCCCCTCCCGAATGAGGTAGTCCTCCAGGATGTGCCTGTGTGTGTGCGAGTGTGAGGGAGTGCGAGCGGGCACGTGTGTGGGTGAGCATGAGTTGGATAACCAAACGTGCGTGTGTGGGGGTGGGTGCGTGTGTGCCGGTTTATGCATTGCGCGCTCGCACACGGCGAAAGCACGGGGTGCATGCACACACACACACACTGACATAGGCGCAGGCACCGACATATCACACACACACACACACACACACACAGGCACACATACACACACACACGCGCACACGCACACACACGCACACGCACACGCACACATACACACACACGCACACATACACACACACACACGCCGCAACGTTTTCCTTGTGCTCTTTAACACACACACGCCGGCACGCACCTGGGCCGCAGCAGCTGGTTGGTGGCGTGCAGTGCGGCCGCCAGCCCGCCCCACGTCACCACCCCCAACAACCGGTACCGGGGGCCTGCAGGCGAGGGCGGGGGGGAGGAGGAGGAAGGAGGAGGGGGAGGGGGGGCGGCAGAGCGGGGGTTGTGGGCAAGGAAAGGTGGGAAGGAAAAGGGGCAAGGAAGGGCGGGTGCGCGGGCCCAATGCAGAGCGGCAGGCGAGGATGCAGGCGTGAGCTACACGCGGCACGGGGCCACGGCTCAAGCCACGTCCAGGGGTGCGTGTGTATGTGTATGTGTGTATACTGTACGTCTTAACGTACTTGTGTTGCTCAAGCACACGCACACACACCTTGATAGTGACCCACCACCACGCCGCCCGTCACAGCGCCTGGCCGTGAGGTGAAGAGTTGGTGTTTGTTAGGAGCGTGAGGGTAAGGGGCGCGGGGTGAGGGGTGAGGGTGAGGGTGAGCCATTGGAAGCTGACCCTTACGAACAGCGGGCACGCAGAGGCGGGAGAAGGAGGGAGGTGCGAAAGGCAGGAGAGCAAAAACAAACCGCCGTCTTCCTCGCTTCCTAACACGTGTAGTCCCCAACACTCGCAACTACCGGCGCAACCCCGCTGGCTCGCTCACCGCTGATGGCCGTGTTGATGAAGTCGTGGCGGCCGCCGCGCACCGCCCGACACGCCTCCGACACGCCTGCAGCGCACACGCACACACGCACACACACACACATGCACGTTGCTGCATCGCATACACTGTCCGTACACTTTGTTTTCCTTGTGCTCTTTGACACACGCTAACAGCTCATGCGCGGGCGCCGCATGTGTCAGTGGTGTGTGTCGCGGTATGCATAGGGGATGCGGGCGGCTGTGTGTGTGTGGGGGGGGGGGCTTGCCGCGGCCGTCCCGTGACGCAGTACGGCCAGAGGCAGGCCTGTGACCTGTGACAGACTTCGTCGTCCAGCTGACGCCAAGAACCTCCAAGCAGCCCCAATCGCGGGCGGGTGATCACAAAACTCCACGACTACCATGCCCTGGCCCCTCCACCGGCGCCAAGCGTGCCTTCTCCCCACCCCACTGCCCCCACACTCCACCCCCGCCCCTTGCCGCCCCGCCCCCATCCGTGTGCCCACCGCTGAACAGCAGCGCCGCGCCGCTGTAGCCGACCAGCTTGTGCACAAACTCCATCGCGCGCGAGCCGCTGCGGAGCGGGCTGGAGCGCAGCGACAGCGCCGCAGCAAGTGCGCCTAGCGGGTATCGGGAAGAAAGCGGCAAGTGTCACTCCGGGGTTTGTATGTGTCCTGTCTGCAATGCCCGATGCGCACATCCGTTTCTAATTCAGGGATTAAGCCATTGCCATACCTGCAAGAGCGAGCTTTTGCTGCGTCCGGCCCTCCCATCCTTCTGCCAAGCCCATCGTTGCGCTGGGAGCCTCCATCGAGGACTACAACTATGGGTTTGCAGCTATATCGTAAAACGTTGCAAGATATCGCGGACACGGACACTATTGCTTCCGTTGATGGCTCATCCTGAAAGGTTTGACGAGTGCCGCTTGTGTGCAGTATACGAGCTTAGCGACAGCTGAAATCCTGTGGAAGGACCAGGGGAGCACGAGGGGTTTGGGCAATCGGACGCCGATCGTGCAGGCGGAGTCCGCATGCGGGTGCGGCAGCGCGCTTCTGCAAAGGGCGCGGCATAGCAGGGAGCACACCTCCCATGAAGCAAACCGTCAAGGCGTCGACGCGCTCCCCGAACACAGCAGTCAGCACGGTCCCACCAGTACGGTAGAGCTTCGGCGGCTGCGGCGGCTTGCGCAGGCTGCGGACGTCTGCAGGCGGCACGCGAGCCGCTGCCGGCCGTGACCGCTCTGACGCACCTCACCCTGCCTCACCGGCCTGAGACATCTGTAGCTTACAGTACTGCGCATCCGTAGCTTACAGTACTGCTGCGCACTGGGGCGCCGCATGCCATGCCGGCATGCCGTATGTTACAGGGCCGAGGGCCCGAGGTGGGGCCGAGGTGTCGCCGCTGTGCCCGGCCGACTCCGCCAGCTCCCGCGCAATCAGCACAGACATACCCGTAAGAGGCTACCAGCAGCCACGCCAGCAGCTCCTCATTCCGGGAATCCGAGTCGGCCGCCTGCCGCAGTACGGTAGTCCCGACGGCACATGCCGACGCTTCGACCGGGCAGCCCCCAACACATTGAAACGTCAACAACTACAAGCAGGGACGCCCTCATGAGTCATGACAAGCGCCGCCCGCAGCTTGGTGACTTCATCGCCAGCAGTTCCGGCGGCACTGAAGCAACGCGTGCAAGTCCTGCTGTAGGCCCAGGCAACACACGCAGCAACTTTCCCTGGACCACAGCCTAAGCGCGTTAAAAAGCAGGCCTGCCCTAGTGTATGCTGACAACGCCGGGGCGCAGGTGCACAGGAGGTGCGCTCCATGTTGCATCAATGCATGAACATGGTGCACCCACGCGCACACAAAGACAACGCTTACCCTTTCTCGTGTTTCCTAATACACAGCAACGCGCTGCTGGGCCGCCTGCCTAGTCCTGCAGCGCTCCCCGAACTATATAACCTCACAACTCCTACTCGCAATTGGATTCGGCACGCTGGATTCCTGCTCCACTCGGTCAGCTCTCCCTCCCTGTCCCCCCGCCCCCGCATCCAGCCGCAATGTAAGCAGGCGACCACGCCGAAGTGCCTGCTGTGCGGCGCGCCGTCCGTAAAGCCCGCCTTCCTGGCTCCACAGCGTCTCTGCCATGCCTGAACTGGGCTTCGCTGCCATCCTACCTACCGCTCAACTGCGCTCAGTGATCCCTCATACGCTATGGCGGTGTGATTATGCAATGAAAGATTTCGTCCGGCGCAAGCCTTGCCCCTCAATGCCATAACATGCTCCCAAACACTTTGTGATGCCTGTGCCATGCCTGGGCCCCATGTCACTCCTTGTGGCGCACCACACACACACACACACACACACACACGAACAGTCGCACACACACAACCCGCGCCACCCCTACCCGCCCTTTCGATGCTCCAACCCAAAGCAGCAAATGCACAAAGATTCGCACCGGTTTCGTTGTTCGACACTCAAACCCTCACATAATGCCGCGAGTGTCGCACCGTATCATCGTGCACACAGCCTGGCAAACGTCCTTCCTTGTGCTCTCAACCACGCAACATCCACGCGCTTTCTCATACACACACGTCCCCACTCTCACAGCACGTCCATCTCGACCGCCGTCCGCGGCAGCGCCAGCCGCAGCGCCGGCAGCAGGCGGTCCGTCACGTCCTCCCACACGTCGCCGTGCGGCAGGCCCACACGCAGCCGCCACAGCCCCTGCAGCGCCGCCAGGCCGCCCAGCGCCGAGCCCTGCAGCAGCCCGCCACACACGCGCTCCCGGTGCGCCGCCTCAGCCGCGGCGCGACTGCGCCGCCGGGCAGCGGCATCGGCCACGCCGCCGCGCCGCCGCCGCCGCTGCCCGTGTTGGTGGTGGTTGTGGCTGGCGGCGCCGAAGGCCGCATGATCACTGCCGCTGTGCGACACAACGTCCTCATCCTCGTCCTCCTCCTCCTCCTCATTGTCGTCGTCGCTGTCGCACGGTTCGGGCTGGCCGCCGCCCCCACGGCTGAGGCCCTCGTCGTCCGACTCCTCAGCAGACAGCCCCGCACCGCCACCGTCCTCCTCCTCCTCGGTGTCATCGTCGCTATCCAACCCGAAGCCATTCGCCATGCGCGCCTCCTCCTCCTCCGCCGAATCGTCAGCCGACCCCAACGCGTGATTGTGGTTGTGGTGGTGGTGGCCGTGATGGTGGTGGCGGTGATGGTGAGGGTTGCCCAGCCCGCCCGCACCCTCCTCCAAGTCGGTGTCGTCATCGCTATCGGCGTCACTGGCGGCGGCGGCGCCGCCGCCGCCAGCCGCCGCGTGCGGCGGCGGCGGCGCGCGGCGGTCGTGGCGGCGCTGGTCGTCGTACTGGTGGAAGAGCGTGGGCGTGTCGAAAGACAGCGTCAGATCCGTCAGCTGCGTCAGCGCCGCCAGCGCCCCCAGCACCGAGCCCAGGTCGCACGACAGCGCCCGCCACTCCGACCGAGTCCAGGGCCGAACAGCAACGCCGCCGCCGCCGCCAGCGGCAGCTGCGGCTGCCGCCGCCGCCGCTGGCCGCGGAACCGCCAGCGGCAGCGGCGGTGGCGGCTGCGCCGCCATGCCGTCCTCCTCTGTTGAGAGGTAGGCGTCGCTGTCGTCGTCGCTGTCGGGCCGACGTGCCGCCGCCAGCGACGCCGCCGGTGCCGCGCCGCCCGCCGCCCCGGCGCCGGCCTTGCTGCCACCGGCGGCAGCAGCGCCGCCCTTGCTCTTCCCCTTGCCCTTGCCGGGCTTGCCGCCCGCACCCGCAGAAGCAGCAGCTGCTGCTGCCGTTGCTGCTGCCGCCTGGTGTCGCGGGAACTTGGGTCGCTCCAGGGGAGCGGCGTCGAGCTGCAGCGAGCGCAGGCAGCGCAGGCCGCCCAGCGCCGACAGCTGCGGGAGGTGCGGGGGAAGAGGGACAAGGGAGGAGGGGTCAACGAACGCCGTGCGAGTTCTGTGCGCGAGCAGCAGAACAGGAGCCGGGTACAAGGAGACACGAATAAAGACGTCTCATAGCGTAAAGCTGGTCGCTTATCCATTCCATCCGTACCTCCCCACCTCCTCCCGAGGCGGCCCCCTTCCCTCCCTCCCTCCCCACCAGCCCCCCCCCTCTCCCCAGCCCCCCCCCTCCCGGGTCCCCCCCCCCGGTCCTCCCCACCTGCTCCGCGCTGAACCAGCCGGGCGCACAGGCGGGCGACAGGTCCAGGATGGCGCCGCGCAGGCAGGGCCAGTAGTAGTAGCAGGAGGAGCAGCCGCCCGAGGCGGCGGCGGCGGAGCCGGCGCCGGAGCCGGCGGCAGCGGCGGCGGCGGCGGCGGAGCCGGAGGCGGCAGAGCCGGAGGCGGCGGGATCCTGCCCAGCTCCGCTGCCGGCTCCGCCTCCAGCAGCAGCAGCAGCAGCAGCAGCAGCAGCAGCAGCACCTGCAGCTGCAGCTGGCGGCGGCCCCCTGAGCAGCTGGTCCAGTCGTGTGAGGGTGGTGGTGCCGCCCAGCCGCAGGTCCTCCAGCCGGGGCGCGCGGCGGAACAGGGTCAGGTCGGGCGCGGAGCAGTCGAACAGCCAGCTGGGGTGGGAGGTGGAGGGTTGGGGGGGGGGGGGGTGCAAGGATGTTTGGGAAAGCGGTACAGGATGGGGGAGAGGCAGGAGGGGGAAGGAGCGGGGTGGACGGGAAGACGGAGCGCAAGAGAGGAGTTGCGCGCGAGTGGATGACCCAGGAACGTGTCTCCGAGGTGATGGCAGAGGCCGTTACTGCCCGTCTCCCCCTACCTCGAAATCTCAAGCCCGCCCACCCCCGCTGCGGACTTGCACAATGCACACATCCCATGCGCTCTCTAACCTGTCCCTGTCCCTGTCCCTGTCCCTGTCCCTGTCCCTGTCCCTGTCCCTGTCCCTGTCCCTGTCCCCGTCCGCTCCAGCTCCCACCCGTATCCTCCCTCCTGGCCCAAATTGCGCGGCATCCCACCCTGCCCAGTGCACCCTGCCCCTGCTATGGGTTCTCGGTTAGGAAAGTTTGATTTTGGGACTGGAACGAACTACCCGCCCCATCCCACACACACGCCCCCCCATCGCCCACGCGGCTCACAGGTGCGTGAGGTGCGGCAGGTCGGGCAGCGCCGCCCGCGCCTCCGGGCTGTCGGGCCCGCAGCCCGGCGGCGGCGGCGGCGGCGCCGGTATGTCCACCTTCTTCAGCGTCAGCTGCAGCAGCGGCGGCGGCAGGCAGGGCGCGGGCGGCAGCGCCAGCGGGCAGGCCACCTCGCCGGCGAAGCGCAGGTACAGCGGCCGCAGCTCCAGGTGCTCCAGCCGCGTCAGAGCGCGCAGGCCCTGGGGGGGGGAGAAGGGGGGGAAGAAGGGGGTGAGGGGTGAGGGTAGAGGGGAGGTGAAACGAGGTGCGCAGACGGCGTGACGTGTGACGTGCAAACAGCCCATTCACACCCCCCGGCGCAGCCCCACCGGCCAAACACACACACACACACCCGGCACCCCAACCCCCTTCCCCCTGTCCTCCCAAACATTGCCTACCGTCTAACCTCACCATCTCAGCTAATCGTGAGTATCACCCCCGGTATCCCCCTGCCCCCGCCCCCCCCCCTGCCCACCTTGACCGCCTCGCGGTCGTGTGCCGCCGCCGGCAGTGTGTCGTACAGCGCCAGGTACTCGAGCGAGGGCATGGCTGCTGGCAGCCCCGCCAGCCAGCCGCGGCACATCCAGGCGGCGGGCCGGCAGTCCTGGTCCACATACCCGGTCACCGCCAGGCTCTTGAGCTGCGTGTAGCCGGCGCCGCGCACGTCCAGAAGCACGGGCGCCACACGCGTGTCGGCAGGAGGAAGCATGGCGGCGGCGGCGGCGCCGCCGCCACCGTCGTCGGCGGCTGCGCCGCCTCCGGCGGCTCCGCCTCCTCCTCCGGCGGCTCCGCCTCCTCCTCCGGCGGCTCCGCCTCCGGCTCCGGCTCCGCCTCCCCCGCCGCCCATCATGGCGAGCTGTGTGACCATGGGCACCAGCGCCAGGTTGAGGAAGCACATGTGGGGGCTGAGCGGCGCCAGCTGCAGCTGCAGCACACGCGCGTCCAGCGGCGCCGACGCCGCGCCACCGCGGTTACCGCCGCCACCAGCGCCACCGCCACCATCGCCGCCGCCCCCATCGCCGCCGCCGCCGATGTTAAGCTGCGCCAGCTGCTGCGCCAGCAAGCCCAGCGGCGGCGCCAGCACCTGCAGGCCGGGGGCGGGACCGCCGCCGTTGGCGGCGGCGGCCGCCGCCGCCACCTGCTCCTGCAGCGCCGCCAGCACGGCCTGCAGCTGCCCCGCCGCCGCCAGCATCTGCGCGGGGTTGGGAGCTCCGCCGCCGCCGCCCGGGCCGCCGCCGCCCAGTCCGAAGATGTGGCCCACGTTGTTGAGCACGGCTGCGCCCACTGCCTCCACCACATCCAGCTCGTCCTGCCGTGCCACAGACGGGCGTGCAGTGCGAAGTGTGCGCGGGCAGGTCAGAGAGGGAGATTTCCGCATTCATGCATGGTACATGCCTTGTACACGCCCCCCCCCGCCCCCATACTTGACACACATTCACACAATACCCACGCCCCTCCGCCCGCGCCCCTGGCCCCCACCCAGCCCCCTGCGGGCTGGCTGGGTCTTGGTTTGGTTGGGTATGGAACAACTTTACCCCCAATGCTTTTACTTTGGGTTTGGAACAAAGTACCCCACCCCCCCATCCCCCGCCCCCTCCTCACCTCCAGTATGTCCAGCCGCACGCCCAGGTGCAGGTCCTCGGGCTCGGCCAGCGAGCCCTGCAGACACCACCCAGACACACACACCTCACACAGGTCAGAGGCCACAGACCAGAGCAGGCGGAGAGCCGTGCGGGCGAGTGGTGTACGACAAGGCGCGGCATGACGCACGAACGAATGGCCTATGCGCACCAGGATGCAAGGAGGCACGCACAGCTGCGATGCCCCCTCCCCTTCCACCACCTCCCCCTGCCCGCTGCCCCCTCCTCTGGCGCCGCCGCCTGAGCCCGCGTCAACAGCGGGTAAGACGCCGCACCAGCGCTGATGCCCCCCCCACCCACTCACCCACCCGCCCGCCCCTCCCCCCCGTGGTTGTGGGTCCTGGTCCAGTCGGGGCCGTTGGAGCCCACGCCCCAACCCGCACCCACCGTGAGCCCCAGCTCCTCCCCCAGCAGCCGGTTGTAGGCCGCCAGCACCAGCGGCGTCACGTCGTACGGCGGCACCGCAGCCTCCGCCTCCGCGCCCGCCTCCGCACCACCATCACCGTCCCCATCATCATCACTGGCGCCGTCGCTGTCATCGGCCGCATACAGCTCCGGCGGCGCCTCCGGGTCCGACTCATAGCCCTCCTGGAACAGCGCCGCCGCCGCCTTGCCGCCCGCAGCCTTGCCGCCGGCCCCATTCGGCTGCTGCTGCTGCTGCTGCCTCCCTTTCGCAGCGCCGCCCTCCTCTGCGGCCTTGCCCCCGCTGGTGCTCCCACCAGCTGCGCCCGCCTTCGCCCCCTTCCCGCCCTTCCTCCCGCCCTTCCTCCCAGCCTTCCCCCCCTTCTCCCTCCCCTCCGCCGCCGCCGCGCCGCCCTCCAGCGCCGCCACCGGCACCGTGGGCAGGTCGCGCGCCGCCACGGACACCGTCACGTTGACGTCCATGCGCGTCACGCGGGCGCCGCGCTCCACGATGAGCACGTGCAGCCCCGGCTTGGGCGCCAGGTGGTCCACCGAGTCCCACGGCTCCTCCACGTCCTCGTACTCCCCGAAGTTGACGTGGTCGCCCTCCTCCTCCTCATCCTCCAGACCCAGCCCAGGCGGCAGCCCCAAACCGGCGGCGTCCGCGGCCGCAAGGGCGGCTGCGCCGCCGCCGCCGGCAGCTGGCGCCGCCGGCGGCAGCCCCTCCTCGCCGCCGCGGTTCAGCCGCCGTGCAAAGGTGAGCGCGAAGTTGGTGAGGCGCTGCGGCAGCGGCAGCGCCATGAGCGCGGGCAGCTGCCGCGGGTCGGAGGGCGGCGCCACGCAGCGCAGCCGCAGGTCTGTGAGGGCGGGGCAGGCCGGCTCCAGCGCCTGGCACAGCGCGCCCACCGCCGGCAGCCGCCACAGCGCACTGGTGTGCCCAAACGCCAGCGTGCGGAGCGCGGTCAGGGAGCCGGCGGCGGCGCGCGCCAGCGGCCCTAGCCCGAGTGCTGGCGGCACGGCGGCGCAGAGCTCTAGGAAGGTGAGGCCGCGCAGGTGCGCCAGCGCGGCCACGTCGGCGGGGGTGAGGGCGTGGGGCGCGGAGGTGAAGGAGGGGTTGCGGCTGAGGACGAGCGAGGTGAGCTGCGTCAGCGGCGCCAGGGCGGTGAGCGCGGCCAGGGACAGCTGCGGGTCGGCCGCCTCGCGCACGGGCGTGTGCACCTGAGGGGTTGGGGTGGGGGCAGCCGTCCATGAAAGACGCAGCGGATCAACAGCTTGTTGTTAGGGGCGGGAGACGGTGTGCGCTCCAAGCCCGCTGTGCTGCTGTGTCGGTGCATACACGACCCCGATAACCCACACCTCCCGACTGCTCCCACCACAGGCGCCCCTCACCTTGAGCTGCACAAAATGCCGGTTGGTGGCCAGTGCCCGCAAGTGTGCGTCAAAGCCGCGCTGCGCCGCCGCCACCGCCGCCGCCCGCTGCGCCGCGCTGGCTGCGCCGCCGTGCGCCGGCGGCTGCCCCTGCGCCCCCCAGCGCGTCACATCCAGCGTCACGGCGCCGTGCAGGTTGCCAGCGAAGCTGCGAAGAGGTGGTGAGAAGAGGGGGCGTGGTGTGTGTGTGTGAGTGGGGCCGCTAGCGCCGGGACGGGTGTCGGGTGACGTGCGTGGCGCGCTAGCGGAGCCCCAAATGCTGACAGGTGCGAGATCGCGGCAAGGTGACTCGGGAGCGAGGGAGGGAGCGCTGGGCAAGGGAAAGAGGCCAGTCCTGCGCAAACGCGCGAGAACTGGAACGATCCGATGGTAGTGATCATGCCGCCGCCCGACCCCTCTCACCGTGCGCGCGCTGAATCCACAGCTTCAGCCACACAGCTCATGGTGCTGTTCATCGCGGACACTGAAAACGCGTCCCGCCAAGCGCGGCAAACCCCGAAGCACGCAGCTGCGGTAGCTGCATCGCAGTGCTCTGCTAGTGTGCGCAACACCACTCCATTTTGGAGAGCATCACCAGAAAGGTCCGCCTCCGACCTGCCACGGTGGTTCGAGACGAGTTGCTTGGTCGAGCCACTTGGGCCGCCCGTATGGCTGCCGCCACAACAAGGCATTTTTAGTGACCCCCGACCCAAGCACAAAAGAACCTGGTCTGAAAGAGGGCCCGAGGGAAAGGAATAGAGATTACTGAATAAGAGGCTGGTCTCGAACTGCTCAAACTTGCGTTGGAAGGGGCATACAAGGATACCAATTTAGCTGAGATAACAGCTCAAACCCAACGACATTGGAGGAGGCAGCAGCGGGGGGAGAGGATGAGGACTCAGATCGTTGGGCGCCTCGGTTGGGCTCCTTGGCAAGTTTCCGGACGTTTGTTGAGTTACCAGCGTTCAATTTTGTTTATAGAGGTCGTAACACACCTCGAAAATGGCTCAGCTGCAGTCCACCCGTGCCCTCGAGGCTGTTTCGTCTGTGCGTGGCCGCCGCGCTGCTTTCATGCCCGTGCACTGCAGCGCTAGCTCCAGCCGTGTGTCGAGCAGCGTCAGCAGCAGCGTGAGCAGCCGCCTGCAGCCCGCCCGCCCGGTCCGCTCAGCAACTTTTGGTCCCGGTAGCCCAGTTCGTTCCCGCTCGGCGGCCCTGTGCTCGGCCGTGGCAAACGGCAAGCTCATCAGCAGCACGGAGGTTCCCGCGTTCATCCCCCGCGATGATATGATGGACCAGCTGTTCCGGTGGACGATGATGGAGGCAGGCGAGAGCGGGCAGCGCAACTTCGGAATGCCCATGACAATTGAGCCCGTCTACTTTGAGGAGCGCCTATGGGGCTTCAACGTGGCCATTTTCAAGGAGGGCGTGAAGCTGACTGACCTCGGGGTCATGTTTGACAAGGAGGTCGTCACGAAGCACGAATGGGTGGGCCGCGGCGAGGACGGCTTCCCGGTGATGGAGGGCAAGGCCGATGACGTCAAGGGCAAGATGTTTGAGATCTGGTGAGGAACGGGGGCGGCAGGAAGGGCGGGACAGGCGCGGAGGGGGCGGGAAGGGGGTGGCGGCGGACAGGGGTGCGCACCTGCGCTTGTGGGGCGGGTTGAAAGGGGCGTAGAGGGTCTGCTGGCCGGCGATCATGGGACCTGGACGCGGCGCGGGCGTTTGGGTCAAGGCAGGCACTCGAGTGCAATGACCGGGCATGACAGGGGAGGGCGCAGCCATGCGGGGGAGGGGACTGTTGCAAGGGCGCGGGCAAGGTTGATAGCAGCCCCGCAAGCAAGAGCTTGCGTGAAGGCAATGTCTGGGCTTAAATGCCCGGGAAGGGGAGGCTGGGGAATTGTTCGATGGGTCTGGGGCTTGGTCGTCATGCCCTCATCGCAGCTGCAATGAATGGGTCGCCGCCGAACGGGTCCTGTTCGGTGCCTGGCACACACACATGCACACACATGCACATGCACTGCAGACTGCAGTCGCTGTCAACACACGCACACGCACTGGCTGCTGGCGGTGCCCTATCGCCCACCACCCAGCCCTCACTGTCCACATGCCCTCACGACCGCCCCCCCTCACGACCGCCCCGCCTCCCCCTCACGACCCCCCCCCCGCCGGCCCGCCCCTGCAGGAAGATGGACAGCGAGCCTGTGGGCGAGGACCTGCGCTCCACCATCCGCGCCTACTGCACGGCGCTGGTGGCGGCGCTCAACCGCTACTACGCCTTCGGCTCCGTGTTCGTGGACGACGCGCAGTAGGGAGCAGGCATGGGAGGGGAGGAGCAGGCAGGCGGCAAGGGGGCGTGCTGCAGGGTTGGAGCAGGGCGCTCGGGCAGAGTGAAGGCGGATGGGCACGGCGTTTGGCGGGCTTAGGACGAGGAGGAGGTGGAGGCGCAGGAGGATAAGGCACGGCGGTCGAGTGGACTGCCGTGGGCGGTGCCGGTTGGCGCCGGCCGCGACAGCGGGAGCGGGAGCGGGAGCGGGACCGGCACGGGGCGCAGGTCGCAGCGTGCGGAGCGATTCAGGGCAGGCACGTCGCGCGGGTGGCTCGAAAGGTTGCCAGGGGCTGATCTCGTCGGTCAAGCCGGGGTGCCCTGTTATACGTGATCCGTGGTGGTTGGGATCTATGGGGCGCGCAACTGCTGGTCTGGTTGCGGCTGTGGGTTGTAGCCGCCTGCCGCATCGGCGGCTGGAGGTGCAGCGGTATCAAACATGCGTTGATCGGGAAGGTGGTGTGGCGTGCTGTGTTCCGGGCATCGGGCTTGAAGCAGCATTGCTTGTCTTGCGCTTCGGCGCACCGGGGGACGTTTGATGTTTTTTACAGTCTATGTATGCAAGTATGTTGGTTTAGCCCTATCGAGGGGCCTGTGTGCTGTGCGGTGCAGGCCGACGTGTTCGGCGGATGCCAGCACAGCCGCAGACGTTTATTCTTTTGTCGTTCGTTTGTTGGTCAGTGACAGTCCACTGGCGAGGGTGCTGTAATGAAAGCCTTGCATCTAGAGCACGCACAGACCCGGTATCATAGGGGTATCACAAGGCGGCAAGGATTGCCCGCGGTTGTGTCGGCGGCGTGTTAATGCGGGAGACCTCTCCAACCACTCCCATTAATGGTTGTGCTTGCCCCCCGCGACGCTTCCGCTGTTGGCACCAAGTGGCAGCCCAGCACTTCGGGGGTGCGGGAGGGCCAGCAGCAGCAGTAGTAGCCGCTTTTCGGCGCAAGAGGTGTATTCACCACGAGGCGCCGAGGCGGCTCACCAGCAGGCGGCTCCCCAGCAGGTGCGGTGGGGCCAGCGCTGCCAGAGACAACCAGACTGCCAGAGCAGTAGGAGCCGCCGCAAGGGCAGCATGGCGCCGGCCTGCGCCGGCATAGGAGCAGCAGGCAGAGCCGGACCGGTACTCCACTACTCCGGTAATACGGTCTGCTATGCTAAGATAGCGGAAGGCGCTATGCAGCGCGGGTGTCTGCGAAGCTGTATGGAGCCCGGCAACACGCACGAACAGGGCTCCTATCTTAATGTCTCCAGACATTAATTGGCCATTTTGGCCGTTTCCTAGACATTCCTCCCGGGGGCTTATGTCTGGGGTGAGACTTTGTTGGCCCGGGTTTGGGGCGGGTTTTGTCCGAATTCCTATGGAGAAGTCCCCAAACCGCCATGTGCCCAGACAATAGATGGCGGCCACCCGGCCGCTTTTGTCTGGAGCTAGACATTACCCCAAAAACAAGATACGACCCCTGCGCACGAACACAAACACACGCGGCGTGGCCCCCCTGCTCCCCGGCCCGTTCAACCAACCCAACCGCAAAATTGCAGCACCGGGGCACACATGTGGAAGCATAACATGTCAAAGCTCTCAAACTAACGCATCCCCCTTTGGGCGCTGTGAGAGAAAGGATAATAAACGTCGCGCCTAAATGCGTGCACTCGGCCACGGGTGAGCGGTCTTTGCGCTCTGGCCCCGTGCATGTATGCGTAGCTATACCGTATCTCATGCGAACCATGCGTTTATGGATTCCAGTGGCCAACAGAGTGAAAACGTGTGCACCCAAACGTGATGAATGCAATGCGCACAAACGGTTGCGTGCAGACAAGAGCCGAGCGCCAACACGGTAATTGCTTTTTCTACTCAAGAAGCTGAAAATTACTGTCTTTGGACGTCTTTGCCTGCGGCATTGAACAAACTCGTTTCGAGTGTTGCACCTTGCACGCCTCTGCGTGCTCTCTTATTTGCCCCGCGAAGTCGTCAATTCTCCAGACTTTGTGTATAGAACCTCTCTAAGAATGAGTACGCCCGGGCCCAAGGGAGCTCAGGAGCTCCCCGCGCCCGAGATAGTCATTTCAAGTCGCGCTGGCGATGTGCTCATCAAGCACACGACCCTAAAAGCTGACCACTTCCCCAGTAAGCAATGCAAGCGATGTAACTGGTTCGGGCCAAAGCAAGGGTTTCACTTGCGGAGGTCTTCCATCGCATGTGACTGTTACGCAGCGTGCACCGCTCCCCTGACTTGCCCCTGCCCTCTACACCACAGGTTGCCACAACACCAAGCTGGTGCCGATTATGGAGGGTGCTCCCAACTTCCGGCAGGTCCGGAACACAGGCTGGATGGCACTAAGCACTCGGGGTTGCGGCATCACGGGTCGTCGGGCCAGACGCGCGGGCATGGCTATGTGCCGTATCCATCAGCCGTTATTATCTCAAGGGGTGGCTGCATGGCCAAGAGTAACAACACGCACCTGGATTGTTGGGACGGCGCTGACCTGCAAGTCTTGTTTGCACCGCTGCCAGCCCAACACCAGCGCCGCCAACCCAACAATTTCTCCCCACGTCCCACAACCCCACCTTTCCGCACCAGATCCCCAACGTGCCCGTGTACGGCGTGGCCATCCCCACCGTCACCGGCCTGCGCTCCGCCCTCAACGCCGTAGGCGCAAACAAGGGTGCGTGCCGTACCGCCGTGTGCGGCCACTGCTGCACACACCGGGTTGGGTCCTCGTGACACACCAACAGCCGCGCACCCTCTTTCCTGCCGCGTTCCTGGGGCTTGGGCTTATCTTCCATCCCCATCTCCCCGCCTCCAGCCTCTGCTTGTCTTGTCCTGCTTCCTTGCATCTCTAGTTTCTTACCGGAATGGCGAGGAGCCGAGGACAGCCCCGCCTCTTGCCTGCCCTCCTGCCTTGCCTACTGACCCATCTACCCTTCCCCCTCTCCCCCCACCCCAATCCTACCACCCACCCCCCAGGCGCCCGCAAGGTGTACTGGCAGAACATGCGCGAGGAGCCGCTGGTGTTCATCAACGGAAACCCCTTCGTGGTGCGCGAGGCGGACCAGCCCTTTTGCAACCTCGAGTACACAGGTGAGGGGGGGGTTGGGTCGGGTGGGGGGCGACGGGGTGGATTGCTACCACCATTCCCAACATGGGAAGCAGCCATCAGTCACCAAGACGACGCGGGAGAAGGGAATGGTGTGGGCATGCCACATACCGCACACACATACACGCACACGCACATGTTTCCTAGTGCTCTTCTTAACACACGCACACGCACACGCACAGTCACACACACCCCTCTCCCTCCGCTTGCACCAGGCATCGACCGCAGCCGCGTGGAGGACATGGAGCGGCGGCTCAAGGAGGACATCCTGGGCGAGGCGGCGGCGTTTGGCAACCGCATCCTGGTCAAGCACGAGAACGAGGACCTGTCGCTGTACGACCACTGGGAGCCCGTCACGGCGGCGGACGTGCAGACGCCCAACGAGGTGTACGCCGAGCTGCGGGGTGAGGCAGGGGGTGGGAGAGGGGACGGGTGGGGAGAGGGTTGGAGGGGGGTTAGGGTGGGAGGAGGGGAAGGGGAGAGGGTAGGGGCTGTAGCTTCACGTCAGAACTTTAAGCAAGCAAGCCGAGTGAACGAGAGCTTGGGTTGGGTGGGGGGGAGGAGGGGGAGGGGGGGGAGGGGAGGTGTTGGGTAGATGGAGGGGTTGGGGTTGGGAGGGAGGGGAAGGGAGGGAGGGGGGGGTGTCATGGAGAAAGGAGTGATTCCAGGGGGGAGGGAAGGGGGAGGGGTTTTGCGAGGAGGGTTCATATGCCCACGCCCAACGGATAGGTCCCATGCGGGGCGGGAAGCGGGCAAGGTGGATGGGTGGGTGGTTCTGTGAGGGCAGGCGGTGAGTGGGCGCGCGATGCAGGTCTCAAGAGCCATTTACGGAGTAGGGCCTTGCATTGCCAAGCCTCCACCCGACCTGCCTTTGTGCCCTCGGACCCTGCCCTACCCCATCATTCAACCACCACTCCTGCACCCCCACCTCCCCCCACCCCCCCGCTCTCCCCGCTCCCCCCACCCCCGTAAACTTAGTGCATATAACCCCCTACCTGGCTACGACTTCACTGCGTAAACTTAATACGTGTAACCCTCCCGCCCCTCCCCTGCTCCGCAGCCGACGGCTACCACATTGACTACCTGCGTGTGCCTGTCACGGACGAGAAGGCGCCCAAGGACTCGGACTTCGACATGCTCATCCAGCGACTGTGGCCCAACCTGGGCGGCGCGGCATTCATATTCAACTGCCAGGTGTGTGTGTGGGGGGGGGGCCAAGGGAATGGCGGCGTGCGTTCAAGGGGGCGTAAGTGGGAAATGACAAGCGCGCGCGCGTGCGATTGAGGGGCGTTGGAGGTTGGTTGTTTACCCCGCTCACATATATGGTATTCCTTGTAACACACAATTACACATATCATAAGCGCTCACACCCTCTCAACACACACGCTCTCACTCCTAAACACACTCGCACACACACACACACGCACACACAGATGGGCCGCGGCCGCACCACCACCGGCACCATCATCGGCACGCTGCTGCACCTGCGCAAGCTGGGCGCCTTCCCGCCCGGCGCCAAGAACAACATGCCGCTGTCGCCCGCCGGCTCCGGAGCCGACCGCGCGGCGGCGGCGGCGGCGCCCGCGGTGCCGGTGTGGTTCCCGCTGGCGCTGCAGGCCACGCCGCCGGTGGGCGAGCAGACCAAGGACAAACTCAAGTGGGGCATGTACGACGTGGTGCGCTCGCTGCTGCGGTGAGTGCGTGTGAGTTAGTGTGTGTGTTAGAAAACGAAACGAGAGCCCGCCCAGACGTGTGTGTGTTTGTGTGTGTGTGTGTGTGTGTGTGTGTGTGTGTGCTGGTGCTGGTGCTGGTGTTGAAGAGCACAAGGAGATAGTGTGTGCTGGGCGTGTGCGTGTGTGAGGGTGAGCGCGCAGGGCCCTCCCTCCCTCCCTCCTCACCTCTTCCCGCCCTGCCCTCCCCTCCCCTTCCTCCCTCCCTTCCTCCCCCCTCCCAATGCCGCAGTGTGCTTGAGAACGGCGTGCAGGGCAAGGCGGTGCTGGACGCCGTGATCGACCACTGCAGCCAGATGCAGAACCTCAGAGAGGTGAGGAGGCGAGGGAGGGGGGAAGGCAGGGGGAGAGGAGGAGGAGGGAGGAGGCAGGGGGGGAGGAGGGGGCTTGTTTGCCCGAGCGCAACGAAATAGGGGGGAGGAGGAGGGGATCAGGAGGAGGGAGGGAGGAGGGGAAATGGAGGTTGGCTTTCACCATTCCCAGTGGGCAAACGGAGTCGTGGGGGACGCGGGCCATGAGTGGGTACGGAAGGGCGGGTGGGTCCGGGGGGCACAGGGGGTGGGGGTGTGCGGGAGGAGGAGGCCGCAGGGGCCGCAGGGGGGGGCACCAGGGACCAGGCGGGGCAGCCCCGCGCGCCTGGACACGCCATGTGGACACGCCGTGTGCCTCGCCCTTGATACTCCTGTTACCCAACCTCCCGCAACCCTGTCGGACGTCGGCACTTCAAACCTGTGACCTAAGCACTCCCTTCTCCACCCCAACCCACCTACACCCACCTTACCTCCGCACCCACTCCCACCCGCCCGCCCGCCCCGCTGTCAGGCCATCGGCTCCTACCGCAGCCGCTTCCTGAAGGAGATGCGCGAGCGGCAGCGCGCCTCGCTGCTGGCTGTGTGCCTGG
>NC_057004.1:7592882-7595249 GCF_000002595.2 Chlamydomonas reinhardtii | reverse complement strand
GAGGGGGGGGAGGGTGGAGGAAGTTCATGTGGAGAACGAACCGGGGGGTGGGGGGCCGTTTGCATCCCTGAGCGAGTGGGATTTGAGGGGGATGTTGGCATGGGGGGTTGAGGGAACCGGCGTAGGAAACTGGGGAAGGGGTGTATTCGGCAGCCGCACGATGTCCCCCCGCCACGTGTTTCCCGTGGGTGGGTTCCAGTAGCAAGGCTGTAAGCAGCAAGGAAAGGGTCAACAAGGCTATCTGGGGTATCTGCGTGCATGTGTGTGTATCGCAGGCGAGCTTCGCGGACTGGATGGCGTCGCGCCCCGAGCTGCGCAGGTGCGTGCTGGTGGGGGTTTTGGAGGGTTGGGGGGTCACACAGGGGTAAACAGAGGGGCATGTGCGCGTGTGCACGTCACTGCGGCGCGGCGGGCGGAGCCCGGGTGGGCAGGCGGGCGGGCGGCAGAGTCAACCTCCAGCCGGTACGGTGTTTGGTGGGAGGAGGCCTGGACTGCCGACCCACCACCCGCCCCTTGCTGTATCCACACACCTCGCGCCCCCCCCCCCCCGCAAGATGGTCTACCGTCCACCACTTCCTGAACTCGTCATGAATGTAACCCTCCCCCTCCTCCTCCTGCCCCCCACCCCACCTCCCACCCCAGCATCCTGATGCGCCTGCTGCGCCGCAACTCCATGGCCGCCCTGGACCTGCACCTGCCCGTGGCCGTGGCCGCAGCGGGACCCGAGGCGCCGCCGGGGCTGCCCGCCGGACCCACCAGCGGCGACGTCACGGCGGCGCGCAGCGGCGCAGTGCTGGGTGGGTGCTGGGGGTGCTGGGGGTGCTGCGTGTGGGGTGTCCGCTCTTATATTGTCATGAATGTAGCCCCTCCCTCTCCCCGCCTCCCCGCCTTCACGGACATCGGCAACAACGCGTCTACTATGCTGCTGTACCTGGCTACGCCTTCACTTCTTAACTAATCATGAATGTAACCCCTCCCCCGGCAGGCCCCTTCACCATCCTCAAGGAGGACCAGTTCCCGGGCATGCGCAGCCACAAGGTGCCGCAGCCCATTGACGGCGCGCCAAACTTCCGCGGCCTGCCCGGCATGCCCATCTTCGGCACCGGCATGCCCACCATCGAGGGCATCGTGGCGGTGCTGAGGGTGAGAGGGAGAGAGCGAGGGGGGGCAGGTGTGTGTGTGTGTGTGTGTGTGTGTGTGTGTGGAAGGGAAGAGATAGGGGGTTCTGCTGGTCTACAAACCCAATGGGCAGTCCCCCAACAAACCTTTCTGAGAACCCTCCTCCCTCTCTTATCCCCACCAACCCCTCCTTCCCCCAAAACCCCCACCAACACCTCCTTCCTCCCCCCTGCCCCCCCCCCCTTATGTCCCCCCCCTCCCATGTGGGCTCCAGGTTGTGTCTGGCAGCACCAGCCCCAACGCCTCCAAGCGGGTGCACGCGCTGTGGATCAACATGCGCGAGGAGCCGGTGGTGTACATCAAGGGCCGCCCCTTCGTGCTGCGCGAGGAGGTGAGCGGTCGGGGGGTGCGGGTATGTGTGTGGAAGGGGAGGCAGGTGGGGGGCGGCGGCAGGTGGGGTTGGGGTTGGGGTTGGGGGCAGGTCGTTTGTGTTGCGTTGGTGGGGAGGCGGAAAAGCTCCCGCCGCCCTCGATGTTCCTCACCTGAATTCATGTCAACAACCCTATTATCGCTTGCAACTAACGCCTCTCCCTGTGTTCCGCTCGTTTAGTTTGGTGTTTGGTTTACTTGGGGCTGGTATATACAACCTCCCCTGCCCCCCGCCCCTTCGGCCGCTCCTGCCTCCCCCCCCCCCGCAGCGCCGGCCGCTCAAGAACATGGCCGAGTACGCGGGCATTGATGCCGAGCGCGTGGCCAGCATGGAGGAGCGGCTCAAGCGGGACGTGCTGGCGGAGGTGGGGGCGGGGGTGGGTGGAGGGGGTGGGGGGGTTTTTGGGGGGGGGCACGCGTGTGTGTTTGTGTGTGGGGTGGGGGGGTGGGGTTGCTAGGTCAGGTGCACGGATTTCGTTCCCCTCTCACACGAGTTATCTATTCTTCAGGCACACGGGTTTCGTCCCCCTATCACACAAGCCCCCCCCCCCACACACACACGCACACGCGCGCACAGGCCCAGAAGTTCGGCGGGCGCATCCTGCTGGCGTACGAGAGCACGGCGGCGGGGCACGTGGGCGAGCTGAGCGACGCCTGGGAGACCATTGCGGGGCCGGAGGACGTGCAGACCAGCGCCGAGGTGTATGCGGGGCTCACCAGCCAGGGCTTCGCGGTCAAGTACTTCCGCGTGCCCGTGACGGACGGCACCAGCCCCGCGGTGAGTCCCCGGGGATTGGGTGGGAGGAGGGTGGGGAGGGC
>NC_057004.1:7521695-7592782 GCF_000002595.2 Chlamydomonas reinhardtii | reverse complement strand
TGTACCAACCTTTGCAACCCCCTCCACCCCTTCACCCTCCCCTCCACACACCCCCCTCCACCCCCCCTCCCCCCGCCCTCCACCCACCCACCCTCCCCCTCCCCCCGCAGGTACCGCAAGCCCCGCTCCAGCTACACCTACATGCGGCCGGAGATGCAGCAGCGCCACGCCGCCTTCAAGCGCGGCTCCGCCTACCTGGAGCGCTACTGCCAGCTCATCGCCTTCGCCTACTACCTGGAGCACGTGGGGCCCGAGGCAGCAGCATTCCAGGACTGGGTGGCCAGCAGGCCCGACCTCAAGGTGGGGGGAGGGGGGTTGTAAATACCAGCCCAAACTAAACCAAAACCAACGAAAACGGGAGTGCAGGCAGAGGCGTTAGTTGCGAGCGATAATACTTAAGTGGGGGAAGTGTGTGTGGGGGGGGGTTGTAGATACCAGCCCAAACGAAACCGAACCCAATGCGAAAGAGAGAGCGGGCGGGAGCGGGGGGGGGAGGGAGAAGGGGTGATTGTAAGACCCAGCCCAAATTAAACTGAAGACAATGCAAAGAGCGGGAGGAGAGCGTGGGGGGTGCGTGGGGAACTGAGTAAGAAGCGAAGTTGTGGGGGTGTGGGGCTGGGGTGGGGGGAAGGAGCGGGAGGAGGGGGAGGGGTTATATGCCACGAGCCCGACGAAATAGGAAGGAAAGGGGCAGTTAATTTACCAAACTTAACTAAGCCATGGCGTGTGGGGGAGATGGGGGGGGCGACCGAACGAGGAGGTGATGTGGTCCGTTCTGGGGGCTTTGGGGGCGTAGCTGGAGCCTAAGGGGGTAGGCTGGCGTTGCGGGGTGTGGATTGCGGACGGGCAGCCCGGAGCGCGTGAGGCGTGGGTGTGGCACGCCCACCTCCTGAACTGAATGACCCCTTCCCTCTCACCCCTCACACCGCTCCACACCACCACTCCAACCACGCTCCAACCATGCCACCACGCCCACACATACACCTTTCCCCCCTGCAGTCCGCCTTCACCTCCATCCATGAGAACCCGGGTGCCGCGCTGGCGCCGGTGCCGGTGGCCAAGCTGCCCACCGTGTTCCGGGTGAGTGGGGCCAGTGGGCAGGAGGGGGGGAGGAGTGGGGAAGAGTGGGGAGGAGTGGGGAGGAGAAGGGAGGAGTGGGGGAGGAGGGTATCATTTGAACCCGCGGATCCCGCAAGCACCCCAAATCTCCGAGTGTTGCAACACCAGAATCGCCCCTTAACACACACACACACACGCAACGTTTTCCTTGTGCTCTTTAACACACACACACACACACACACACACACACACACACACACACACACACACATACACATACGCGTGTTTGGCGGCTTGGTTCCGTTTGTTTTGTGTTTAACACACACACACACACACACACACACACACACACACACACACACACACACACACACACACACACACACACGCTCCCCAACCACACTGCCCCCCACTGCCCAGGCCGCCAGCGCCACCGGTGAGGACGCGGCGGACGGCGCCGCCGCCGACCAGCGGCAGGTGCTGGCGCGGCGCAAGGGCCGCACCCTCACCAAGCGCACCATCCTCAAGTCCTACCTGCTGCCGCGGCCACACAAGCCCCAGCAGGCGCCCGGGGAGGCGGCGGCAGTGGAGGAGGCGGAGGTGCCGCAGCACGTGCAGGCGGGGCCATTCCCCGTGTTCAGCGTGGGTGAGTGGGACAGCACAGGGAGGGACAGCGCGCGTGTGCGGTAGGAAGGCAGCAGGAGGAGGAGGAGGCAGGGGGCGTGACCGTGTCTGTAGTCCCGTGGTTTGGGCGGGGAGGAAGGCGGGCCGTGTCGTGTGGCGCTTGGGCACGTACAGCACAGCATACACATGCTTTCCTAAATCCCATTGCGTTGCGTTTCAATCACCCACATCCACACCCACATCCATGACACACCCTCACACACCGTACGCCCTCTGATACTAGTACTCGTCGTGCATGGGCGGCTGACACCACACGTCCACATCCACACGCGCACATCCACACGCCCACACACACCCGCACACGCAGGCAACGTGTCCAGCTCGGAGCTGGGGGCGCTGCTGAAGCACCTGGGCGCGGGGCCGGACGGCAGGTGGGGGGGGAGGAGGGATGGAGGGGAGTGTGGGAGGATGGGAGGGTGGGTGTGTGTGGATGTATGGCTGTGGGTGGGTGTGGGTGGGTGGGTGGGTGGGTGGGTGGGTGGGTGGGTGGGTGGGTGGGTGGGTGGGTGGGAGGGCGCAAGCTGCAGCACACACGAGCTGCCGATTAGATACCTTCATACTTGGTCCGCTTTCCTACTCCCTCCTCTCTCCCTCACTCCCCTCTTTCCCTCCCCCCTCTCCCTCTCCCCCTCTCTCCCTCCCCCCTCTCCCGCATCCTCGCCTCCCCCACCCCCGCCACCGCCAGGTGCCACGTGGTGGTGGCCGACGTGCGCGAGGAGCTGGTGGTGTACGTCAACGGCGTGCCGTACCTGCGCCGCGAGCTGGAGATGCCGGCCGCCGCCATGCACCACGCGGGCGTGCACGCGGCGCAGCTGCAGGAGCTGGAGGCGCTGCTCAAGGAGGACGTCACGGTGGGGGGGGGGGGCAGGGGAAGGGGGGGAGGGAGGGAGGAGGCGGAGGGAGGAGGCAGGGAGGAGGCGGAGGAAGGAGGGAGGATGGAGGAGGGAGGGAGGATGGGGGAGGGAGGAGGGAGGAGGGAGGGACGGAGGGAGGTGGTCATTGTAAGTAAGCCCAAACCAAGCCGAACCCCATGCACAAGAGCTAGGAGGAGCGCACGGCATTATGCTTTGACAATGGAGCGGCACTCGACAAGGCGGGGAGGAAGGGGATGGAGGGCAGGGATAAGACCCGAACCGGAAGGGCTAAGAGGTCAAAAGGAAAGGTCAACGGCTACCACATCCCAGTGCGTTGATGCCGTACCTGCCTCCTGTCCGACTCTCAAAAGCCGTTGTCAACCGCTCACCCCCACCCCCACCGCCTCCGCCACCACCACCCCCACCCTCACAGGACGAGGCGGCGCTGTGGGGCAGTCGTGTGTTGCTGCACCGCGAGGCTCCCCACTCACACCACCAGGCAGCAGCAGCAGCGGCGGCGGCGGCGGCGGCCGCCGGCCAGGCGCCTCCCGCCACGCCCACCCGCGGCGGCAGCACCGGCGGCGCGGCCAGCGGTGCGTGTGCCGCCACTCCACGCGCTTGACATGCTCGCCCTCTTTGTCTTCGGCTCACCCCTGCGCGCCTTGCCGACACCAGCTGACCCGCTGCACCCCGCCCCCTCGCCGTTCGTATCCCCTCGCCACTCCCTCTAAATAAAAGAATCACCCGCCCTGCCACTACATGATTTCAACATCGCGCCAAACAAACACCCCCGCACAACCACCACACCCTCTCCCCGCCTCTCCACAGGCGACGCCAACGGCCACAGCCCGGAGCCCGCCACGCCCGCCACGCCCGCCACGCCCGAGCTCGCCGCCTCCGCCACCCCCGCCGCCGCCGCCGCCGCCGCCTCCGCCGCCGCCAACCCGGACGACGTGACGGGCCTGGTGGACATGTACCCGGGTACTAGTGTGGAGCCGTTCTGGGAGGCGGTGGACCCCGACTCCACCACCGCCCTGCTCACGCCGCTGGAGGTGAGCGGGCGAGCGAGAGCGCGGAGGGCCACACACGCCCTGCCTGCCTGCCTGCCCAACACGCACGCAACACGCATGTTGCGGAGTGCCGTACACACGTACAGGCATCGGCCGCCCCTGCACACATGCCCACACACACATGCACATGCACGGCGGGCTTTCGTTTCGTATCAACACACATGCGTACGCACACACACACACACACACACACACACACGTACACACACATACGCGCACACACACACACGTACGCGCTCTGCCAACCACCCCCTCCCTCCCCCATTCTTCCCCCTCCCCTCCCCCCTCCCCCCCCCGCAGCTGATGCAGCAGCTGGAGGCCGCGGGCTACCGGCTGTCGTACCGCCGCATCCCGCTGTCGCGCGAGCGCACGCCCGAGGCGGCGGACGTGGACGCACTGCACGCGCAGGTGGGGTTGGGGGGGCTGGGTGGGGGGGGTTGGGTAAGGGGGTCAGGGTGGGGGGAGATGGGTGGGGAGCTGGGGAGCTGGGGTTGGGGTTTGGGGCGGGGGGCAGGGTTTGTGTGGAGGGAAGAGTGTGCGAGTGGAAATGGAGTGCGGCTGCGGGCGGGTGTGGGGTTGAGGCCGGCAAGGCGGCCCAGGCGAAGGCTTTGCAAGCGGACTCCTCCTCCACCTGACGACCGTTGTTTCCCCTCACTCCTCTCACCCCTCACACTCCTCTTACTCCTCTCACTCCTCTCGCTCCCATGCTCCCACCCTCACACCCCACATGCTCCTGTTCCTACGCCTTAACTTCGTAACTAATCATGAATGCAACCGCCCCCCCCCAAAAAAAACCCAAACCCCCAGCTCACGCACCTGGCGGGTGACGCGGCGGAGGACCTGCGCGGCGAGGAGGCGGCGGCGCTGGCGGGCCTGGGCAGCCGCGGCCCCGGCATTGTGGTGCACCTGATCCTGTCGCGCACCGCCACCGGCTCCAGCGCGCGATTCGTGGCGGCGGCGTGCGGCACCTACCTGTCCCGCCAGCAGTCGGGTGAGGGGGGGGGAGGGGGGCAGGGGGTTTGGGGGTTGGGGTGGGGAAGGGGGGGTTGTTCAGTACGGGACCAAGAGCAAGCCGACCGGGGGACCGGGCGTGTGTATGTGGGCGGGGGCGGGGAAGGGTTGTTGCTATGCGGCCCGGCACGTGTCTGTGGGAAGCCACGTGCTTCGCAGCAGCACGGGCCGGATGCCCGACCACCATCCGTCTCTTGGCATGACGCCGTGCCGCACCTCCCTCCTTCCCCACGCCTCCCACACCTCCTCCCACCCCTCTTCCCCCTCCTCGCCCGCAGGCCACGCCGAGTCGGCCGGCGGCGCCCCCGCCGGCGGCCCGCCCGGCCTGCCCTTCCTGCAGTCCGTCCCCGGCGGCATGCGCGCCTCCTCCTCCGGCGGCTCGCCGCTGCAGTCCTCCGCGGCCCTGTCGGGCGGCGGCGGCGGCGGCGGCGCGGCGGCGCTGGGGCTGGAGGCGGCGGCGGGCGAGTACCGCGGCATCATGAGCCTGTGTCGGCTGCTGCCGGGCGGCTTTGAGGCCAAGCTGGCGGTGGACGCCGCAATCGCCGCCATTGCCAAGCAGGTGGGAGGGGCGGGGGGTTGGGAGTGGAGTGGAGGGCAGGGAGGGTGTGTGGGTGGAGGGCAGGGAGGGGGGTGTGGGTGGAGGGCAGGGAGTGGGGTGTGGGTGGAGGGCAGGGAGGGGGTGTGGGTTGGAGGGGTTCCGGGTGGCGGCTGTCCAGGGTGGGTGGGTGTTTGTTGTCCGCTGTGTGCAGTAAACGCACGAATCGTGACACACGCGCGTTGGCGGGCGCGCGCTAGTTACTTGCCTTCTGACGAACACACACGCACATACACACACACACGCACGCACGCATGCACAGGTGGGTGACCTGCTGAAGGACATCCAGAACTGCAAGGCTCAGGCGGAGGCGCCCGCCGCGCCCGCCGCCGACACGCCCGGCGGCGCGGCGCTGGCGGTGGCGCCGCTGGGCCCGCAGTTCGCGGCGCGCCAGCTGGGGCTGCACTACCTCAAGCGCTACTTCCTGCTCATCACCTACCGGTGAGGGAGTGTGGGTGCACGTGTGTGTGGGGTTACATTCATGATTATCTAAGAAGTGGGGGAGGGTGGGTGTGTTGCGGTGCGGTGCAGGGCTGCGCTGAGGGGGTAGCCATTCATGCGAATGAGGGGTGGGGGGCTTGCAAGGATAGTTGGAACAGCGGTACTGGATACACCGAGGGCTGCGGTGGGGCTGGTTGGTTCCGAACCCGGGTAAACCAAAAGACAGCCAGCCCACAGGGCGCTAGGGGGCTGGTGGGGGTTGCACTGTAGCGGTGTGTGATCCGGAGTTGTGGGTGGCGAGCACCACCGCCACCACCACCGCCTCGCCTCCCTTGCCTGCACATGCCTGGAACCCCTTCCCTGCCACGTCCTCCCCAATTCCTGAACCCCTCATTGCTCCTGGCTACGCCCTCTCGTCTTTTTAGCATGCATGGAACCCCCTCTCCACCCCCCTCCACCCCTCCCCGCCCACCCCTCTGTCCGCGCGCCTGTGTCCACCCCGCAGCTGCTTCCTGGACCACTCCGCCTACAAGCTGGGCGGCTTCGCGGACTGGGTGGCACAGCAGCCCGAGCTGCACCACCTCGCAAACCACCTCACACTGGACCTGTAGAGGGGCAGGGGGATGATGGGGAGGGAGGGAGCGGAAGAAGAGGAGGGAGGCGGGGGCGGCAGATGGTGGCAGTAGGGGCTGGTGGAGCTGTGCAGCTGTGGGGCTGGCGGGGGGGGGGGCGCGGTGCCGCCGACTAGCTGGGCAGAGGTGGTGTGCCAATGGCTTAGGGAAATAGCGTCGGTGGTGGGGTTGGGGTCGAGCCGAGTCGAGATCGGCAGGCAGGCACCATGAAAGGTCATGAAAGATTATAAAAGATCGCGAGGGTGTGTGTGGCACGCGATAATGCGTTGCTAGATTGCGATGTATGGACACGTTCATGCCGCCACTGCGGGTTTTGTATGTGGCTAGAGTTTCGCCGAGGTTGCCTGCTGTGAGCATTGCGACGTTCCCTACCCGTAGACCATAGTACTGGTGGGGCGTGTGAAAGCAAAAGCAGACAGGGCGCCGCGGGATGCCCCGGGTGCGCATCGAAACCGGCAGGGGTGAGACTCGTGAGGGCACTGAGCGAGACGTGTGGGGTTGCGCTGTCGGTTGTGGGCAATCTTGCGTGAAGGAAGCACGGCAGCTTGGGGACAGGTGTTCTTATGACAGCGGGGGGTTGCGCTCTTCAGGACGCGCAATAGCTTGACGACAGCTGTTGGTATACGGTACGGCGTGTGCGCGCTGCATCGTTCCGGCGTTGACGCTGTCCTTGACGCTGTCACGCTTTCAAGCATTGCCATCAGTTGCAATGCTTGGAACGGCAGGCGCTGGTTTCCGGGGGGGGGGGTAGCCATCCATGGGATGGTGTGTGGGGGGGGCACGAGGCGCCAGGAGCTCGGGCTGTGCCTGCCTCGTCGTGGTGTGGTTGTGTGTTGGGCGCTTGGATGCGATCTTTTTGAGGTCCTGAGCGGGTCAGAGACTCGTAGAGCCGCTTGTAACGGGGAGAGACGATCTGACTCATTGAAATGCAATCTGACGTATTACTTCATCAGCCGCCCCAGGCCTTGCCCCAGGCGCACACCCCTCACGTCCCAGCTTTCTTCCCTGCGCCGCACACACTCACACACGTGCCATCTGGTGGCGCCGGGTCCAGCCACGTGACGGCGCCTGCAGCCATGCAGCCGTGCAGCCGTGCAGCCTGCAGGGCCCAGGCGCGCGCTCAGCTGCACACAGCGGGGGGCAGCTCTCGCTGGCGGGGCAGGGGCCGAGGACACGGGCTCATGGGCGGCACAAAACTGCGTTGGCTGCAGCCCCACAGGCCCACACACCACGCGGCAGCCGACGCCGCCTCGGCCAACACCAGTGCTCGTATCTTGTAGATGCCCTCAGGCACCCGGCATCTACACATGCGTTCGCCCCCCCCCCTGGAACGCTGCGCTGGGGGGGTGACACGCCATTCTGCGGGCATTGCATTTCACCGGCAGAGCAGGATTCGGCCCATTCGACCGGGTTTAGGGGATGGTGTCATGGTTGGATCGTGTCATGCCGTGCGATGAGGCTGTTGCCCGGCCTACAAGGGCGCAGCGCCGGCCTTGCCCGGCGCTGCTCTTTCGTTACTCCCGTACTCGTACCGAACCAACACAGAACAGACTATATGCTGTAACGAACTCTGGTGGAGTGGCCATTCACTGGGGTCCGGGAAGCATTCTCTCTCTCTGTAGTTCGGTGGGCGTCATCGGAAGGCAAGCCAAGTCTAGGCGCTTACAAGCGCATAGCAACGTCACTCTACGGTCCAGGCCCAGGCGTCGCTTCTCACACTGCATGTCTTGGACGGCGCTTTAGGCGACGCGAGGACAGAGCTGCCCGCCCGCAGCAGGGTGTGTTACGCGGCTCCCTTGCTCGCCAGACCAAGTAACGAAGCTGGGGGGACCGCACACCCGCGGTCGTGTGTGCCCCGCAGTTGGTTGCCGGGGAGTTGAGTCGTGTTCAGGCATGCCTTTGAGACCAGCTCTACGCCAGCTACTCTCCTGGACACTGATGCATACGGTGTGGGGCTTTGGGGCATGTTTGAGTCCCATTCGCTATGGCCTTGAGGAGAGGCGGTCACACTACAGTTACCAACCTCCAGACTCAAGTTTTCGTCTGATCGTTTGTGGGGGGAAGTGGTGTGCCCGGTGACGAGCTAGGCACAAACCGGCAGATGGTCGTGACAGGGGCTCACGTTAAAAACACCTTGATTTAAGATCCTCAGAAAGAAGCGGCGCCTGCCTGATGCCAGAGATGCCTGACACTACGCAACCAGCAGGGGAGGCCACAGGTGCCGCAGCAGGGGCACGAGCAAGTGCCCTTAGCAGGAGGAGGTGGCGGGATGACGCACTTGACAGGGCTGCATGCGGAGCACAGGAGGCGGAGGCTGTGGCGCATTGGGATGGTTGAGGACGGGTCCTTATGTGGAGCCGGGCGCATTGGATGGACGACGGCGTCTTGTGGATGGACGACGGCGTCTTGTGGATGGTCAGATGGAGCCGGCAAATGTCGTGGTGCCAGGCAGTGGTTTTGCCGTATGGACTAGCAGTGTTTAGGCCCGACGACGATGTGTACGGCACCGCTGGGGGCCTTGATGATGACGAGGACGGCTATGGCGACGATGACGCTGGTGGCGGCGAAGACGAGCGAGGAGGCGATCTGGGGCGGCTTCGGTACATGACACCGGAGTGCGGTACGGTATGCTGAATAGCACACTATCCATCGCCAGCAGGGCAAAGGCACGTATGGTGGCCGCTGCTGCCTCAGTAGCTCATGCCTTTATATTATGCCACTCTGTTAGTATGACCTGAGCTCGCGCGCGGGATTTTGCTGCTGTAAGCCTGGCTGGGGCTCCGCGGGCACAATGGCACATGGGCCGACCAAATGTGTGCACAGCATGGAACCATGTGAGCCGCTGACGTTCCGGGGACGAACAAACAGTGCATAGACCCTGGTACAATTCGTTCACGTTCACAGGAGTGACACTGAAGAGAAGAAGGCAGGGCGGGGCCGCCGTCTCACCGCGACGTTGCAAATGCTCCTTCCGCACCACCCTCGCTCACATCATGCCGCGCTGTTACTGGATGGATCCTGTCATGCACGCCCGTCACACTGCGCTTCGCAGCTATGCCACTTGCTTTGCTCCATCACGTGACTTTCGTTGCCTCTCCTGGTGCCAGTATAATGCGCACTTGTTCAGACCCAACCGTTGCAGCAAGCAGCAGGTCCTGTCTTGGGTTCCCAACTTCCTGTCATGCAAAACAACATGCAAATCACAGTCGCAGCATATGCTTGCTTTGAATGGCCATGCACACAGTCACAAGCTGTTAATGAATGAACCGCTACACGCAATACATCTACCTCCAATCACGGCGCTGGCCACGCAACCGCTGCTGTAGGCAAAAAGGAAAAACACGCAGCCAAGCCATACCATCCGTCAGGCCCTCACGGCTCCGTCATCCACCGGTGCGCCAGGACCTGGTCTGGCGTGGGGCGGGCGGCGGGGTCCTCAGCCACCATCCACTCAATCAGCTCCTTGAGCGCCGGCGGCGTGCGGCGGGGCAGGTCGCGCTCGTATCTGAGGTAGGCCTGCGTGCTGCAGACTCCAAGACAGTGCAGCCCGGCGGCGTCCGCCAGCACCAGGCCGGCGCTGGCAATGTCAGCAGCCTTGGTGATGGGGTACTTGGGCGTGTCGCCCTGCAGCTGGAAGTACACCTCCGGTGCCCAGAAGCCGGGCGTGCCGCCCGGCGCGCGCTCGACGTGGCCGTTGCTGTCGAGCTTGGTTGCCAGGTTGAAGTCGCACACGCGGAAGACCTTGCTGCCATCCGGCGCTGTATCAAACAGCAGGTTGGCGGGCTTCAGGTCGAAATGCGCGTAGCCGCGGCTGTTCATGTGCTTCACGGTGTGCATCATGGCCAGCAGCATGCCCCGCATGTCGGCCTCGTCCGTCAGCGTGCTGCCCGGGTACGGCAGCAGCTCGCACTTGTCCTTGTTCTTGCCGGTGCGCCGGGGCCGGCCGGGTGCGACAAGCCTCTTGAACAGCTCCTGACACGTCTTGGCCTGGTAGGGCGGCGGAGGGAGCGCGGAGGGCCAGACGGTTGAGGACAAAGTGAGGGCATGTAGATACTGGATCTTGGCTGGAGCTTGGCTGGACAAGCACGCGCGGGTGGCCGTGTGGGGGTGGTGTTGGGCTGAAGCGCCAGCAGGTACGGAGCAATCGGAGAGCGCTTCGGTTTCACAACTGCCCAAACTTATCAACCATCGCTAACCATACATGCTGCAACCACCCGGCACCCACCAGGAAATCTTCCATGGAGCCGCCCTTGGCGTAGGTCAGCAGCAGCTCCGCCGGCTCGCCCTCCGCAGTCGGCATCCGGAAGCCCAGGCACTGCACCGCGTACTGGCAGCCCTCGGCGGCAGCCAGTCCGTCTAGCTCCTGCTGCAGCAAGCAGCACAATTCGGCCGTGCCGCCCGTGCACGGCAACACGGTCTTGCGCGCGGCCTCCAGGACAGTGCCGTCGGGCAGGGAGATGGCCACTAGTTCGACGTTGCCAAAGGCGCCCTTCCCCAGATTGCCCTTGAATTCAGCGCGCTTGAGGCCGTCCTTGGCGACGTCAGCATTGACCTCCTGTAATGATGAGCGAGGCGGGCGCGAGGGGGGCAGTGTGAGTAGGGTGAGGTAAGCGCGTCGGCGTGTTGGCATGGCAGCATGCATTGGGACGAGCCGGCTGTGCGGCAGTCAGTCATCAAATCCCAAACCACCCATCGCCATACTAGCCCGCAGAATATTACCGCATGCGCGTGCCTCACCTTGCTGCTGCACACGCCGTCGGAGCGGGTGGAGGTGGAGGCACAATCGCTGCCAGCGGTGTTGTCCTGCTGCTGGGAGGCGGAGCGCTCCTCGTCGCTGCTGAGACTGCTGGACGCCGTGCAGTCAGAGCTGAAGGCGGAGCAGCAGCTGCCCTTGGAGGATTTGGAGCGGGCCGAGCTGGACTCTTGCTCGGGGCCCGGCGTCAGCTCACCAGCAGCAGTCGTGGCCTTTTACGGAGAGGGAAGTGGGAGGGAAAGGGAAAGCCGGTCATCAGCAGCAAGGAATGCGGGCAGCGCGGCACGGGGTGCTTGGCGCGCGGACGTTATCTATGCAGATGGATCCCTAGCCAGCGCCCTCGAAGACTGCCCCGACTGCCTTGCTGCAAGCAGCCACTCCCACCTGGTGAGTCATAATGTCGGAGGGGCGTGCATGCTCATCAGCATGCGACAGACTGGGTGCCGGGCCCTGTAGCCCGCTGGCGCCGCTGGAGGCCTCCGATGAGGATGCACGCGAGCCAGTACTGACGCTCAGGTGAGTGTCAGCTGAGCCGTTGGCGCCGTCGCTGGTGCCGTCGCTGCCGATGTCAGGGCTGCAGATGGCGCTAGCGCTGGGGCTGGCGGTGGTGGTGGTGGCGCCAGCGGGCGCATAAGCCTTGTTCAACTGCTCATTGAACGATGTTGCCTGCTGAGTGCATATGAAAATACGTGGAGAAGGCGGGATTGAGGTGGGAAACCCGGGAAAAGAGAACAGGGGGTCCAAGGGGTGAGCGGAGGCCGGGTGCGTGGCGTGTCGGCCGCGTCATCAAACCGTGGCAACTGCCAACAGTCAACTATAGTCAACGCTCTGACTTCGAGTGAAGCCTAAAAGTGTCTTGCTGCCGTGCCCCCCCCATGGTCCACGCTGCTAGGTTGCGCAGCCATGCGCTTACCTTCGTCGGGTCGCAATTCGATGCGGAACCACTCTCGTTGCCGCCTTCCGTCTCGCAGGCCTTGTTCTTGCAGGATTTTGAGTCTGAATGCCGGCATGGCTTATTGCGGCACAAGTAGCATAGCCAAGCTTGTCGTCGCCGAGCAAGTGCGAGCGTGATTGCAACGCCCGTGCCCGCGAGAGCAGCGATGCAAAGGGCCTTCATAGCTGGGCCTTTCATTCGATCTCTGACGCTCATTTTGATGTCAGTGACGAGAAGTATTAGAAACTCTGCCCAAAAGGGGATGCGCAACCGTTGATGGCTGGGCAACGTGCTCTCAAGTAATAGGATATATATGAGCGGTTGTGTAGAAGAACATATGTGATATGTAGAGGGTAAGTGCTCATACGTCGGCGGGGTGGGGCTTTGTACGGTAAGGGTCCCCAGTAGCGCGACTTCCGAGGGGGTTCAGGCAACCGAGTCGCCCGCATTTGACGAGATCAGGTGGCGCGCACAAGACCCAAAAGCGAGTGCATACTGTATGCTTTGCAGGCGATGTGAGATGGTCTAGATTGAGAGTTAGGGAACCGCTGAATGAGGCTGCCAAACCCCAAGTAATAATTGCTGCGCAGGTGGCCCGTGCACATGTGCACAACAGGCGGTCATCTCCTGCTGCCCACCACACCTTCTTCTGATCAATCATCTCTTCGGTACTCTTCTTTATCCCAGCAATCACTGTTTTCTTCATCCCAGCGATCACTGTTGCCGAGCATCCGCCCCCCACCCCAGGCCCAGCCGAGCCGCCTCCGCCGCTGCCTCCACCGCCACCGCGGCCTCCGGCGGCGCCGCAAAGCCCGCCGTCGCCGCCTCCCTGCCGCCGGCTCCTGCCGCCCCTCCGCCGCCTCCCACCACCACCGACGTCTGCTTGTCAATGGGCTGCGGCTTGCGCTTGTAGATCTCCTTCTCGATGTACACCTGCAGGGAGCGGGCGGTGGTGGGGGATACATTCATGATTCGCTAAGGAAATGGTGTAGGGGGGAGGGGCAGACGGTCCGGGCTTTGCGCAGTCACAGAAGTGGAATGAAAGTCCAGGTGGAAGGGGCTAGGCGGCGTGAGGGCACCCGGCAGGCACAGCCAGGGGCCCTCGGACGCCGCCTGGCCCCTTCCCCCTGGGGTTCCACTTCTTCACGCAGTGTCGGACATCACCTGCCGCTGCCTGACCAATGGCCAGCGCCCCGTGACCAATGACCAGCGCCCCGTGACCAGTGATCGGGACCCGACCCAACCCCCGCCCGACCCAAACAGGCGCAGCACGCGGCCCACACGTGTGTGCGCCTCTCATGACGTCAGCACGCCACCTCAATCGCCGCCGGTCCTTCCGCACCTACCCACCCACCCACCCACCCACCCGCCCACACCACTATACGCACACACACACTCTCCCCCACCTGCCGCTCCTCCTGCCTTTCCCCTCTCCCCCATCTGCCACTCCTCCTGCTTCTCCCCCACTCTCCCCCACCTACCACTCCTCCTGCTTCTCCCCCCCCCTCTCCCCCCACCTGCCACTCCTCCTGCTTCTCCCGGCTGTACCCCGCCGCGGTCCAGGTCTGTGTGGCGGCGTCGAAGAACACCGGCTCCAGGGGCACGTCCACACGCTCCGCGCGGCGGACCACGTCCGGGTCAGCCTGGGGGCGAGGAGGGGGGGGGAGGCAGGGAGGGGGGACTGGGTCGTGGGGAGGGAGGGGGAGGGGTGTTGAGACATGCACAAGGGACGGAAACGCGAAATCGGGATCGAAATAGTAGTCTACTCACTTCCCTTCTAACCGGCGCGCTGGCGTCTTTTCCCTCTCACTGGGAATGGTTCCAACCGGCTCGTCCCACCTCTCCCCGCCCACCCACACCCGCCCACACAACCAGCCGCTCCCTCCCCCTCCCCTTCCCCGCCCCCTTCCCCCCGCCCCCTTCCCCCCAACCCCTTCCACCCACGCCCCTCCCCATCGCACCTGCAGCACCTCCAGCGGGTCCCTCTTGGGGAACCACTTGCGCAGGGTGGCCACCACGCTGAAGCACTGCTTGGGGTCCAGCACCTCGGGCAGCACCGCCAGCACCACCTCGGGCCGCGGCAGCTGGTGCAGCACCTTGGACACCTGGGTGGGTGGGTGGGGCGGGAGGTGGGGGCCGGTGTGGGGTGGGAGGTGAGGGGCGAAGCCAGCGGCGGACAGAGCCGGACCCCACTGGACACCGCTGCACCAACTTGCATCGCTCCACAATACCCATCCTCGGCTCCTGACAGGTCGCTTGTCATGCACAATCATAACACACACGCACAAACACCCATTCCTTTTTACACACACACACACCCATGCACACACACACACACACACACACACACAAACACACACGCACACACATCCACCCGCACACACACGCACCGCCGCGGCGCCTTACCTCGCCAATGTTTTTCTCCAGGGTCTGCCTGCTCCACAGCAGCGTGCGGGGGTGCTTGGTCAGCAGGTCCTCGACATTGAGCGCGGGGAAGGCCACCTGCAGCACAGGAGGGTGTTGTGTGGGTTACATGGATAATTAACAGGTGAAGTTATAGCCAGGCACATTGGTGCCTCAGTCGTAGGGGGAGGGCAGAGAGGAGAAGCACGTACACCGTATGCGTTGCGCAATAGATTGGGTCCCGAACCAGGGGGCTTAAATCCAATGACGAAGACGGGACGCATGTACGGCAGAACTCCTACTGTTGCGTCACCCCCCCGCCGTACCTTGATGAGCACCAGTTTGGACGCCAGTTCCGGATCCACAACTACCCGGGCCTGAGGCGTGTGTGTGGGGGGGGGTGCGTGGGGAGGTGTATGTGTGTGTGGGGTGTGTGTGTGTGTGGTGTGGAGGTGTGGGGGTGTTCAGGTCATGGGGTCAGGGGTAAGGCCGGGCTGACAGCGGTCTGTGGCCGACCCGTAACCAAAGTGCGCGCGCCTCTCCTCCTCCTCCTCCCTCTTCCTCCCCGCCCGCCCTCACCCAATCGCTGGCCCGCATGAGCTCCAGGCTGATGCACAGCTGCGGCAGCAACGACTCGAAGTCGTCCAGCGCCGACTCCACGTCAGCAGCCTGCAGCGCAGTGTGGGAGTTCGGCGGTGCAGAGAGAGAGAGTGTGTGTGTGTGTAGGCACTCGATTGAGGAGTGAATGCAACCGTGGTAACATGTGTGGGCCGGATACATATGTGTGTGCGGAGGGGCCAGGATTGGGGTGTCAATGCCAACTACACGCCAAGTACACTGCCTAGCTCCGCCCACTTCACCCCGCCCCACCCAACCCCACCCAATCCACGACACGCCCATCCGCACACACGCACCCACCTTGAGACTAAACCCTGTCCCATCGCACACCCACCTTGAGACCCAGCCGTGCACCCGCCGCCACCACCTCGCCCCGGGTGCGCTGCCGGCCGCGTGCCGCCCAGTCCGTGGGCGCCCGTACAGGTGGGGCGCCGGAGGCAGGCGCAGAGGCGGGCGGGGAGGTCGCAGGGGAGGGGGGCTGCGAGGAGGGGCCCTGGGGCCCGGCACGCACCATCACCATCGGAGGTGCCTGGCGACCGCAACGCGCAGCCGCTCCTCCACCTCCCTGCCGGCTTGCCCGCAGCCCGCAGCTGCGCTGCGAGCATGACCCGAGTGCCTGCATCACCGTGTCCTTACGCGCTGCAAATAGGCAGAGAGAAACGCGGCGATAACTTGTTTCCGGGTTTTGCTTGCAGCGCCAACCTTGGTCAACACACGCTGAGAATATTTACTACGTTGCTCTCAACAGACGTGATAGCTATGTTCAGGAGTAATTGTTTGGCTTTATGACTTTAGTTGTGCCTGTCGGGCTGGCGAGGGTTCCGGGTCCGTCTTCCATCCCAGAATTGCCTCTCCTCTCTTCAATGTGACTAGACACATACAAACGGCCCGCCGCCTAGCTTCGCAACAGGCAATCGGCGTCTGGGTGGCTTGGCGTGATGGCCCACGGGTCTATTTTTGCTGTCGGAGCGCCGGACGCCAAAATAACAGTTATCAGCGAGTTACATGGGACGTATGAAATATTTCATGCATCCAGAACGCACAAAATCTGAGCGCTTCAGGACATGCAACTTGGAACTCACTGCTCTATGCCCGTAGCCAGGTCAGTTGTAAGACATGAACTGTTAAGTTGCATATTTATTCTAAGAAACTACAATACTGCACCGAAAGGGCCTCCCGCGGCAAAATTGGGTCGACCTTCTCACTTCTGTGCCCGCGCTGACAGGAAGCTTCATGCCAGAACAATTCACTGTACGCTATGATGTACTGCAAATAACACCTGAGACGTGATAAGGAGAAATGGACGCGGTGGAACTTGCAGCAGGTAACTGCTTGCGCCTTGCGGCTATAAGGAAAAGAACGCATTCGAAGCGCTTTGCAACGCTGGATTGAGCGGGGATACAGCCTGAAAACCGCACCCGGCGGGTGCCACCCCAGGCGTGGACGGACGGGGCCCCGTGTACACGCGCACATCGAGCTCTTTGCGCCCCTCTCTCCTTCTGGCCCTGTCCCCTTGTCCCTCTGGCCAGGCCTCCGGGCGGCACGGAACGCCTTGCTTGGCGGCGATGATGATGATGACGGCCCCAACACCAACGGTCCTGGCATGGCCTCCTGCCACAGCGGCCCCCGCAGTGCAGCTCCCGCCGGCCCCAGCAGCCGCTCCAAAGAGCTCCTGGCGCGGCTGCTAGCCCCCGTGGCCGCAGCCGCCGCGCCCTCCGCCGGCCTGGCCGTGCCCACGCTGCGCGCGCTGTGCCTGGGCCTGCTGGGCTCCCACGTGGAGCACCTGGCCGGCACGGAGGACATGGGGCCGCACCTGGCGCTGCTGCCGCCCGACGTCAAGGCGTGCATGCTGTGCGTGGCGCGCCGCCGTGGCGTGCTGAGCAACCGGATCCTGCTGGGCCTGGTGGATCCCGGCTGGGCGGTTTTGGATCTGGCGGGCGCGGCCGCGCTGAGCGAGCGGGCGGTGCGGCGGGCGCTGCTGCGCTGCGGGCGCCAGGCGCTGAGGGCGCTGGACCTGTCGGGTGCGGGCGGCGGCGGCGGCGGCGGCGGAGCTGGGGGCACAGGAGGGGTGGATGGGGTGGAGGGGAAAGCAGGTGCATCGGCAGGGGCCTTGGGAGCAGGGGCAGCAGCAGGGGCAGCAGGCGCAGGTGCAGGTGAGGGCCATGTGGGTCTGGGGCCGGAGCTGCTACGTGACCTGCCGCAGCTGGCGCCGGGGCTGGAGGTGTTGGTGCTGGGCGGCGGCGGCAGGCGGCAGCAGGAGGTGCTGCTGCAGGTGGGTGGCTGGGTGGGCGAAGAGGCGGGCGGGCGGGCGGGCGGGCGGGAGAATGGGGCGGGCGGATGGGGTGTTGCATGGCGAGGGGGACGTCACGGTGAGGCTCGAGGGCTGTGGCTCAGGCGATGGGTGCTTTGGTAGGAATGGCTGCATTGCAACGCTGCTTTGTGCCGCACATGTGATGTGATGTGATGCGTCGTGTTGTCGTGTCGGTGCGTGTGTGTGGCCCGCAGGTGCTGCCCGACATCCTGCCGCACGTGGTGCTGCGGCGGCACAGCCAGGACGGCGGCGGCGGCGGCGACCAGGTGGCGGACAGCTGGGAGGATGTGGTGGTGGAGGCAGAGCCCACGTCACACCACCAGCACCACCAAAACTCACAGCAGCAGTCGCATACAGCAGCAGCAGCAGCAGCACAGCAGCCCACGCGGGTGCAGCTGCTCGACCCCGGGGAGCTGCGGGGGCTGCAGCGGCTGCGGCTGCTGGTGTGGCGTGGCGGCGGCGCCAGCCTGGCCGCACACATCGTGCGCACCGTCAGCCCCCGCGTGGAGCTGGTGGAAGAGCTGCCCCCGCTACTGCCACTGCTACTGCCGCAGCAGCAGCTACTGCTGTACCAGCAGCAGCTGCAACAGCTGCTACTGCCGGACGGGGGCGGATGCAGTGGCGGTGGGCGGGCTGGCGGGGTGAGCCCGGACGCGCGATGGCGGGAAGGCAGTGGTGGTGGTGGCGGCGGCGGGGGCGGCGGCTCGTTGGTGCCGGGTGGCGGCGTCAGCAGGGGCGGCATCAGCAGCGGCGGGATCAACGTGATACGCGCGAGCACGGCGGTGGGGAGAGCTCCGGTGACGGTGGGCGGGAAGCCCTCGGCCGTGGCGGGGCCGAGCGGAGGCGCCGGCCGCTACACCGCGCCCCACTTGCGGAAGAGGCAGGAACCGCGGCAGGCGTCCCAGCCGCAGAAGGAGGAAGTGGCCGCCGCAGGGGAACACCCGGCCGCAGGGGAGCACCCGGCCACAGAGGAGCAAGCACACGTTGCAGGGGAGTCGGAGGAAGGCGGCGCCGGTGCTGGCGGCGGTGAAGTCGTGGGTGCCGGGGCCGCACCTCTCCCTGCGGAGCCTCCCAGCACGACCGCAGCCATTGCGGCGGCCCCAGCCCGCCCCCAGCCGCCCCAACCGCCACAACGAACACAACCTCAACCGTTGCAGCCGCCACAACCTCCCCAACTGCCGCCGCACCTGGATGACTGCCTGGCGGCGCTGGTGGCCCCCAGCGCCTGGGCGGGCGGCGGCTGTGGCGGGCCGGGTCGGGGCGGCGCTCGGGAGGCGGAGTGGGAGCGGCTGCACATCGCGGAGAAATTCAGGCTGGCGTATGTGCAGCAGGTGAGCGGGGGAGCTGAGGCGGGGGGTGTATGGGGTTTGTGAGGGAGCACTCGTTGCGCGATTCCTGTAGGATGGGGCAGCTCGGCCCTCTAGGTGCGCGGCTTCGTGCGCTGGACCTCGCACAGGGTGTGAACATTCATGCTACGGCGCGAGGGGTCGCACGCCCCTGTTGCGCCTGATCGATGGACACGGCCCCCGCACACGCGTCGGTGACACTGCGCCCCTAGCTCCCTACCCCTGCCCTTCGAAGCAGCCACCACGCATGCATGCTTACACACGGCTGCTCCACTTGCAGCCCTTCACCTGCCCCCCCCCTCCTTCCCTCACCCGTGCCCCTGCCCTCCCTCACGTCCCTCTCCCCACGCTCCTTGCACGCACTGCTCCTCGCTGCCTCAGGACGAGCGGCTGCGGGCCAAGGCGCGGCGCGAGGCGGCCCTGGCGGAGCGGCAGGAGCTGCGGGCCAGCGGCGTGGCGCGGGCGCTGGCGCAGTGGCTGGACGCCGAGTAATGCCTGGTGCGGCAATGCACCTGGTGGTGACGGCCAGATTGTGTGTGTGTGTGTGTGTGTGTGTGTGTGTGTGTGTGTGTGTGTGTGTGTGTGTGTGTGTGTGTGTGTGTGTGTGTGTGTTTGAGAGTGTGAGTGTGTGTGCGTGCTGGAGTGGAAGGAATGAGTGCACTTTGTGATGCGTAACGTGCGTGCGGTGAACATTGGAACAATGACTGTGCAGGAACTTTCACGAGGCAAACTTGCGTTCTAGCTTACATACATGGCTAGCCAAAAAATGAACGCGTCTGGGTGAGGGCGAGAGCTGGTGCACCATGCACACATATACCGTACGTGTGTCAGAAAGTAGAAAGAAGCAACGCGGAAACAGGACATGTTTGTCTGCGTGCGTGTCTGTTGAAAGGAAACGACAAGCGTGCGCCCGCGGTGTGTGCAAGTGTGTGGTACGAATGACTGCATGGTGGCAGGATGCCGAGTGATGCACGTACGGCAGTGGCGCAGTGGTAGTGACGGTAATTGCGGCAGTGTGGCAGTGGCAGTGGTGGTGTTCTCTGGAGTATTGGGGTGTCAAGCGCGTCCGTTGCTGCACCAACGCTCCCCCGCCGTCTCCCACACGCCTCGTGCCTCATCCAGCACAACCCGTAAACTGGCGATCAAGAAACGCACCAGCTACACCAGCAGTAGCACTCCCTAGCTCGGCGTGCGGTGCACTGCTGCCGCGCCACCCACCACCCGCCTCCTGTCCTGCCGCTCCTACTGGCTCTCCTCGTGCCCTCGGGGCCTGAACCAGTCCTGGAAGCCCCCCAATCCCATCAGCTCCCGTGTCACGCCGTCCACGTCTCCGCCAAAGCCCGGCCAAGCCAGGCACGGCCCGTCGAAGATGGGGCGCAGGTCCTCGGGCGCCTCCTGCCGCGCCGCCGCCAAGTCCACGTGGATGCGGGAGGAGGGGTCTGGGTCGTGGATGAGGAGGGTGCGCTTGCCCTGGCTCAGGGCGGTCTGGGGGGAGGGGGGGGGGCAAGAGGACAGAGGGTCTTCAAGGGGGAAGAGCGAGGTAATGAACGAGACCAGGCCACAGCGGGGCACAGCCGTGAATGGCCGTGTAGGATCCTATACGTACGACCGGTAACCCTACCTGAATCTCAAACTTGACGTACATCGACTTGAACGTCGAGGGGCTCAGAAACAGCGCAAAGTTCCTTGAGTGAACAATGCCCAGGGCCATCGCCTCCTTGGTCAGCGCACTGGCCTTGTTGTCGTACCACGCCCGCATGCGGCGCCCCCGCACCGACAGCTCGGTCAGCGCCAGGGCCAGCGCCGCACAGCAGTCAGAGCTCTCGCGCTGCACGTGCGACAGGAAGAAGTGCCAGATGAAGGGCTGCGGCCGAAACGTGAGGGCGTCACCGAAGTTGTTGCGCAGTGAGAACACGCCGCCAATGCCTGCGCGTGGACGCGTGTGGATTGGGCATGTGCAAGTTGGTTGGCCACAGGAGCCGACAGTGGTGTTCATGCGCACGGTGCAGAGCGGCACACCCGCACTCACAATCGCGCATCCCCTGCCAAACCGTTTCGACACCAACCTACGAACGCCCTCACGTACCGTCCACGTGCCCCTTCCACCGCCCCAGGCCGCGCTCCACGACAGAGTTGTCTTTTGTGTCCCATTGCATCTGGAAGCGTGCCTTGTACGACGGAATGGAGTTGGTGTGCTTGGACTCAAACTCCACCCTGGATTGGAAAAGCAAACAGCGAAGGGGAACGGGAGGACATCACGAGGATGGCGCAGGCAAGGTAGGAGCGCTCGTGTGTCGACCCTGCTCCTCACCCGCACCCGGCCCTGATAACCCACGCCCCTGCCCACGCCCCACGCACCACAACTCGATGAGATCTAGCTCGGGCTGGAACCTGGCCTCAAGCTGGTACCAGCCCCACACGTTGCCCTCGCGCGCTGCGGCATGGACGGACGGGAATGGGCTGTGAGACAAAACCACAATCCGTGTCCGCGGCTCGGGAAGCCACCCGAAAGCAAGCGGCAGGCTCGCTCCCAACCGCACTGGCCACGTGGCCATTGCCCGCACGGCCCAAGCCCCCCACACGCCCTTCCACACACACGCCCACTCTTACCGGCCTGCCCCTCATAGTACAGCCATCGCCCCTCGCGCATCAGCTGCAGGCTGGCCGTGTCCGAGCGCGCCTCGTGCAGCTCGAACACAAACTGGTCGTGGTCGGTGGGCAGGTGCACGCAGCGCCCAAAGCCGGCACTCCGCATGAGGTGCTGCAGGCAGGCGTCCTGCTCGTACCAGCGCCGGTACAGGGCGCTCACGTCCGAGCGCCGCAGCAAAGCGGAGACGGGCCCGGGCGGCGCCGAAGCCACACACGCGGACAGCTCCACGTGTGAGGCCATGCGTGGGTCGGGGTCATACAGGAACAGCACGGGCAGGCCCCGCGCCGCCGCACGCTCCAGGTCTGACACGAAGCCGGGGTCTGACCAAGCACCCGGAGACAGCACCGCCAGCACGGCCGCGCTGCAAGACAGTGCTGCCGCGCGCTCCTCCGTTGATGCCCCCAGGCTGCGAAACAGCCGGATGCGGCAGCCGGGGCTGCTCTGCTCGTGCAGCCCCGAAGCAAGGCGCACACCCAGGCTGGCCGCGCCGTCGGGCGCCCCAGCCAAGTAGAAATGGTAGAAAAAGGGCTGCGGGCTGCGCGTGCGGGAGAGGGAGCGAGTAGAGAGGCGAGGGGCGGCGTAATGACGCAAGGTACTGACAGAGGCTTTGGCGCGCTCACCACGATGGTCACAACACCCACGGCGGACGCCCACAATGACGACACATGCAGCCCCCATGCTCCGCCCCGCGCCTGCCTGCCGCGTCGGTGCTCCTGCCGTACTCACCGCAGCACAATGAAGTCTTCTTCCTCAGTCAGCTGCAGCTCTCCGCCCTCGCCCCCCACCGCCTCGCCCGTCCACCTGCCCCAGTATTTGCCCTGCTTGACCTCGCCCAGCTGCAGCACCCCTCCTGCCCCTTGCGCCTCCCACTCCAGCTCCATCCGGTGTTTGTACTTGGGCATGGAGCGCCCCGCCTTGGGCTCGTACGAGACGTCCAGGTGGATGCGCCGCGCATCCGCCTCGAACTCCGCCTCCACCTGGTACCAGCCGCGCAGCAGCACGGGGCCCCCGTCAGGCGGGCGGTGGTAGGCGACACCCTCGTAGTAGAAGCGAGGTAGGTGGGCAGAGGGCAGGCGCAGGGGGGCGGGCGGGGGCGCGGCGCCAGGGCGCGGCGCCAGATACGCCTGCACACAAACACACACGGACGCACACACGGACGCGTGGCCGCACAGGAAGGGGTAAAGTGAAGATATGTATTGTGCTTTCAGGAGGAGGCAAGCAAGGCAGCAGAGCTGGTTCCACTAATAAAAGTGCCTGTACTGCGCCGTACACAGCCTTATACCGCAGCTGTCCCCACCGGCAGCACGCTCTCTGCCTCGGGCCGCCGCAGGCGTATACCGCAGCCGCCCATTTGCGCCAGGTGCCGTGCAGCCGCCTCCTCCGCGTGCGGATGCATGCGATAGGGAATGGCCTCCACCTGCAATCAACACCGCACCTTCAGGCCTTTGCAAAGCGCATTCAGGTGCGGCACACCAGCGCACCGCCCAGCGCTTCATTGCGGCACGTGTGCATAATTTGCCATTTGTGTCATCGGGCCGAACCCCCCCGCCCCGCCCCTCCTGCGCCTCTGTCCCCTCCCACTCACATCCTCGAACAGCTTGGAGAAATCTGCCGGCGCCGTGCCTATGAGCTGGCCCAAGTCCACCGCCGCCGTGCGGGCCAGATCGAACAGCTCGGCGGGCGGCGAGGCGGGTGTAGGCGGCGACGGCACGTGGCAGCTGGCCGCGTCCGGAGCGGCCAGAAACAACAGCAGCACACCCAGCCCGCGCTCCTGAGCTGCCCGCACCGCTGCAAGCACCTCCGAGCAAGCCCACACGCCGGGGCTAAGCAGCACAAGGAGACTGCCTGACGCCGCGACGCGCGCGACAACGGACTCTTCCCCGCTACTGCCAGCTGCCCCAGTCGCCGCCCCCGCCGCCGCCACAACAGCAGTAGCAGCCGCGGCGGCACTCTTGGGCGCTGCTGCCGAGCTGCATGCGTCAATCACGCGCAGCGGCTTGCTGGGCCGCACCAGCTGCCGCCACTGGCACAGCAGCCGCTGCTGGAGCCCACCCGCCTCGTCCGCACGGCATGCCAGGGCAATGTGGAACAGGTGCGGCTGGGGAACCAGCTCGAGCGTCAGCTGAAGCGCGGGCCCCCCGCCACTCGCGTCATCCGCTGCTGGGTTGCCGCTGACTGCAGCCGACAGGCGAAGCACGCCGTCTCGAAGAGTGCCGAGCCACGCACCCGCCTCAACAGTGGTGCAGCTAGCTGGCGCCATAGCGCCACCAGCGTCGTCGGGTGCTGTGGTTGGCGCGGCGACCGTTACAGCCGAGCCCGGCGCCAGGCCGGTCGGGAGGACAACGGCGGGGAGCGGGTGCGTGTCTGCCGCATTGGCCTCCTCCTCAGCCGAAACCCACTCGAGCTCCACCACACGACCTTGCGCATTCGAGAAGCCTACCGAGCCCGTCTCAGCAGCATCGGCGGCGGGCTGACACCACTGCACCACCACCTGCACATGGCCCCAAGCTGTCGAGGAGGCTCCCGAGGCTCCGTCTACTGGAGAGGCCCGAACGGTACCCTCATAAAGGATAAAATGGATATCGGATTGGGGTACAGCATGCCCTCTTGTGTGCTCGCTCGATGCCGTGTCTAAAACAGGCTGCTCACATTCCTTTGTTGCTTCAAGGTTACTGTCGTTGACTGGGCCGGAAGTAAAGGGTTTGTCAGCCTTTGTTGGCGCCTGCGCAACCGGACGCGCAGCCGCGGAGCTTGCAGCACAACCCATGCCTCGCTTCCTTCTGTCACAAGGGCATTTGAGCTAAAGGCTGAAAAGAAATCAGCTGTATTGTTGTTATCTATTGATATGTGTGGTTAGCTTATCAGCGCGCTACTCGTCCGACAGCTCCGCCAACGAGGACCCTGCATTCCCGGGGCCTACGAGGCCTACACACAGTACCTATAATAATATATAATGCAAATCTTGAAGCAGCCGATGGATCCTTCATGCGCAGGAGAAACCATCATTCGGGGTGGGGTTTTCGCAGTATATAATAATGTTTCCTCCACACTAATCTACTGGATATTGAGACGCCTTAAATCAAGCAATCAACCAAGTCTTCTGACCGCTACGTTTGAGCTTTGAAGTTTGAACAACGACGGGTCGATCGCATGCATGGAAAACAAGATACGGGCTATATCCTTTATGAGGGTACCGTTCGGGCCTCTCCAGTAAACGGAGCCTCGGGAGCCTCCTCGACAGCTTGGGGCCATGTGCAGGTGGTGGTGCAGTGGTGTCAGCCCGCCGCCGATGCTGCTGAGACGGGCTCAGTAGGCTTCTCGAATGCGCAAGGTCGTGTGGTGGAGCTCGAGTGGGTTTCGGCTGAGGAGGAGGCCAATGCGGCAGACACGCACCCGCTCCCCGCCGTTGTCCTCCCGGCCGGCCTGGCGCCGGGCTCAGCTGTAACGGTCGCCGCGCCAACCACAGCACCCGACGACGCTGGTGGCGCTATGGCGCCAGCTAGCTGCACCACTGTTGAGGCGGGTGCGTGGCTCGGCACTCTTCGAGACGGCGTGCTTCGCCTGTCGGCTGCAGTCAGCGGCAACCCAGCAGCGGATGACGCGAGTGGCGGGGGGCCCGCGCTTCAGCTGACGCTCGAGCTGGTTCCCCAGCCGCACCTGTTCCACATTGCCCTGGCATGCCGTGCGGACGAGGCGGGTGGGCTCCAGCAGCGGCTGCTGTGCCAGTGGCGGCAGCTGGTGCGGCCCAGCAAGCCGCTGCGCGTGATTGACGCATGCAGCTCGGCAGCAGCGCCCAAGAGTGCCGCCGCGGCTGCTACTGCTGTTGTGGCGGCGGCGGGGGCGGCGACTGGGGCAGCTGGCAGTAGCGGGGAAGAGTCCGTTGTCGCGCGCGTCGCGGCGTCAGGCAGTCTCCTTGTGCTGCTTAGCCCCGGCGTGTGGGCTTGCTCGGAGGTGCTTGCAGCGGTGCGGGCGGCTCAGGAGCGCGGGCTGGGTGTGCTGCTGTTGTTTCTGGCCGCTCCGGACGCGGCCAGCTGCCACGTGCCGTCGCCGCCTACACCCGCCTCGCCGCCCGCCGAGCTGTTCGATCTGGCCCGCACGGCGGCGGTGGACTTGGGCCAGCTCATAGGCACGGCGCCGGCAGATTTCTCCAAGCTGTTCGAGGATGTGAGTGGGAGGGGACAGAGGCGCAGGAGGGGCGGGGCGGGGGGGTTCGGCCCGATGACACAAATGGCAAATTATGCACACGTGCCGCAATGAAGCGCTGGGCGGTGCGCTGGTGTGCCGCACCTGATTGCGTGGTTGATTGCAGGTGGAGGCCATTCCCTATCGCATGCATCCGCACGCGGAGGAGGCGGCTGCACGGCACCTGGCGCAAATGGGCGGCTGCGGTATACGCCTGCGGCGGCCCGAGGCAGAGAGCGTGCTGCCGGTGGGGACAGCTGCGGTATAAGGCTGTGTACGGCGCGGTACAGGCACTTTTATTAGTGGAACCAGCTCTGCTGCCTTGCTTGCCTCCTCCTGAAAGCACAATACATATCTTCACTTTACCCCTTCCTGTGCGGCCACGCGTCCGTGTGTGCGCCCGTGTGTGTTTGTGTGCAGGCGTATCTGGCGCCGCGCCCTGGCGCCGCGCCCCCGCCCGCCCCCCTGCGCCTGCCCTCTGCCCACCTACCTCGCTTCTACTACGAGGGTGTCGCCTACCACCGCCCGCCTGACGGGGGCCCCGTGCTGCTGCGCGGCTGGTACCAGGTGGAGGCGGAGTTCGAGGCGGATGCGCGGCGCATCCACCTGGACGTCTCGTACGAGCCCAAGGCGGGGCGCTCCATGCCCAAGTACAAACACCGGATGGAGCTGGAGTGGGAGGCGCAAGGGGCAGGAGGGGTGCTGCAGCTGGGCGAGGTCAAGCAGGGCAAATACTGGGGCAGGTGGACGGGCGAGGCGGTGGGGGGCGAGGGCGGAGAGCTGCAGCTGACTGAGGAAGAAGACTTCATTGTGCTGCGGTGAGTACGGCAGGAGCACCGACGCGGCAGGCAGGCGCGGGGCGGAGCATGGGGGCTGCATGTGTCGTCATTGTGGGCGTCCGCCGTGGGTGTTGTGACCATCGTGGTGAGCGCGCCAAAGCCTCTGTCAGTACCTTGCGTCATTACGCCGCCCCTCGCCTCTCTACTCGCTCCCTCTCCCGCACGCGCAGCCCGCAGCCCTTTTTCTACCATTTCTACTTGGCTGGGGCGCCCGACGGCGCGGCCAGCCTGGGTGTGCGCCTTGCTTCGGGGCTGCACGAGCAGAGCAGCCCCGGCTGCCGCATCCGGCTGTTTCGCAGCCTGGGGGCATCAACGGAGGAGCGCGCGGCAGCACTGTCTTGCAGCGCGGCCGTGCTGGCGGTGCTGTCTCCGGGTGCTTGGTCAGACCCCGGCTTCGTGTCAGACCTGGAGCGTGCGGCGGCGCGGGGCCTGCCCGTGCTGTTCCTGTATGACCCCGACCCACGCATGGCCTCACACGTGGAGCTGTCCGCGTGTGTGGCTTCGGCGCCGCCCGGGCCCGTCTCCGCTTTGCTGCGGCGCTCGGACGTGAGCGCCCTGTACCGGCGCTGGTACGAGCAGGACGCCTGCCTGCAGCACCTCATGCGGAGTGCCGGCTTTGGGCGCTGCGTGCACCTGCCCACCGACCACGACCAGTTCGTGTTCGAGCTGCACGAGGCGCGCTCGGACACGGCCAGCCTGCAGCTGATGCGCGAGGGGCGATGGCTGTACTATGAGGGGCAGGCCGGTAAGAGTGGGCGTGTGAGTGGAAGGGCGTGCGGGGGGCTGTGGCCCTGCGGGCAATGGCCGCGTGGCCAGTGCGGTTGGGAGCCTGCCGCTTGCTTTCGGGTGGCTTCCCGAGCCGCTGACACGGATTGTGCTTTTGTCTCACAGCCCCTTCCCGTCCGTCCATGCCGCAGCGCGCGAGGGCAACGTGTGGGGCTGGTACCAGCTTGAGGCCAGGTTCCAGCCCGAGCTAGATCTCATCGAGTTGTGGTGCGCGGGGCGTGGGCAGGGGCGTGGGTTATCAGGGCCGGGTGCCGGTGAGGAGCAGGGTCGTCACATTAGTGCTCCTACCTTGCCTGCGCCATCCTCCTGGTCGTGATGTCCTCCCGTTCCCCTTCGCTGTTTGCTTTTCCAATTCAGGGTGGAGTTTGAGTCCAAGCACACCAACTCCATTCCGTCGTACAAGGCACGCTTCCACATGCAGTGGGACACAAAAGACAACTCTGTCGTGGAGCGCGGCCTGGGGCGGTGGAAGGGGCACGTGGACGGTACGTGAGGGCGTTCTTAGGTTGGTGTCGAAACGGTTTGGCAGGGGATGCGCAATTGTGAGTGCGGGTGTGCCGCTATGCACCGTGCGCATGAACACCACTGTCGGCTCCTGTGGCCAATCTACTTGCACATGCCCAATCCACACGCGTCCACGCGCAGGCATTGGCGGCGTGTTCTCACTGCGCAACAACTTCGGTGACGCCCTCACGTTTCGGCCGCAGCCCTTCATCTGGCACTTCTTCCTGTCGCACGTGCAGCGCGAGAGCTCTGACTGCTGTGCGGCGCTGGCCCTGGCGCTGACCGAGCTGTCGGTGCGGGGGCGCCGCATGCGGGCGTGGTACGACAACAAGGCGGGCGTCCTCACGAAGGAGGCAATGCTGCTGGGGATACGGCACTCGCACATGTTCGTTGTCTTCCTCAGCCCATCCACCTTCCTGAAGGCCAATTGGGAGATCCAGGTGGGGGCAAGCGGTTGGGCCGTCGCTTGGGCCGTCGCAGGTGCCCCTAGTACCGTACTCTTTCCATGCGCTCCTGGCTCTTGCAATCCGTCATGTTGCACATTCATGACCACTTACTAACCCCATGCTTTTAGTTGACACGCACGGCTACCAGCCACCAGCCTCTCCCCGGACTAAGCCAAGGTGGCTAGTATTCTCTCCAGGTGGCTAGTATTCTCTCCAGCAGTTCTCTCCAGCAGTTCAGACTTAAACCTCTCATCTGTCCTCTTGTCCGCCCCTCCCCCCAGACCGCCCTGAGCCAGGGCAAGCGCACCCTTCTCATCCACGACCCAGACCCCTCCTCCCGCATCCACGTGGACTTGGCAGCGGCGCGGCAGGAGGCGCCCGAGGACCTGCGCCCAATCTTCGACGGGCCGTGCCTGGCCTGGCCGGGCTTTGGCGGAGACGTGGACGGCGTGACACGGGAGCTGATGGAATTGGGGGGCTTCCAGGACTGGTTCAGGCCCCGAGGGCACGAGGAGAGCCAGTAGGAGCGGCAGGGCAAGAGGCGGGTGGTGGGTGGCGCGGCAGCAGTGTACCGCACGCCGAGCTAGGGAGCGCTACTGCTGGTGCGTTTCTTGATCGCCAGTTTACGGGTTATCCTGGATGAGGCACGAGGCGTGTGGGAGGTTTTTGTGGGAGAGCGTTGGTGCAGCAACGGACGCGGTTGAGGAGTTCGGTATGTGGGTGGATGTGTGGTGTGCGGTACTGGGGCATGCACTTGGTGGAGTTGTTTTAACACTCGTTTTCACATTGGAACCGTGACTGTGCAGGAAACTTCACGAGGAACGTTTTGCAGTCATAGAGTGCTTGAGGAGTCATAGCTATACATAGCTAGCCAACAAATGAACGCGTCTGGGTGAGGGCGAGAGCTGGTGCACTGTGCACACATGTACCGTACGTGTGTTAGTGAGTAGAAAGAAGCAACGCGGAAACAGGACATGTGTGCGTGTGTGTTTGTGTGTGTCACAAGACCACAACCTGCTCGTGTGCGTATGACGCGACACGGACGGACGCACGGGGATTGAGGGAAGCGACTGGGCGTAAGGAGGCGCGCGCCTGCGCTGTCTTGTGCACTCCGCTGCCACGTGACTGACGTGAGGAACCGAGCAAACGGGCAAGGCGACCAAGCGTCACGGCTGCAAGCAGTGAGGGCTGCAAGCCTGGCACGCCATCGTCCACACCATTTTGGTTGCGGCAATCCTGTGGCACTGGTGCCAAACTTGAGCCACAAGGTAAGGGCAGCGGCGGCGTCTGCCGGCCGCGCAATCAGTGCGTCAGTGAAGGGAAGTCACAGGTTGGTGCCGGGCAGAAACCCCACAACTGGAGCCACCGGGTCACGTACACGATGCGTTCGTGGACACGCGGGTGTCGATACAATCGGACGGGAACAGAAGAGGGGCGCGTTACGGCGGTAGAGGCGCGTTGCCCCTCGCGCTGAAGCATGCACGCTCCCAACCCCCACATTTGCAACAGGCTGCGTCCTGTGGCCAGCTGCGGGAAAGGTGGGCGGGCCGAGGCCCAGGCGCCCGGGCAAGCCGTGACCCGCTCTTTCGGCCGGTGTACTTCAAGGGCGTCCTGAACAAAACGTGCCGCTCGTTTGATCACACACAAAGCCGCCCTTGTTTGGGCTCGCTATGGCGATGCCGAATGCAGGCGCCGAGAGGTGCTCCACGGCTCCGACACCGTTAAAGAGAACATGCCGACTCGCAACACCAAGGGCAACCTGGGTTTGCCGCCACCAGGTAGATATGCTCCAACACGCCGGCTAAATGAAGCGCTAGCTTGACTGTAGAAAGCGCGCGAGCCCAGCAAAGGCGACGACACGAAATTCGCTTTTTCCATGTCGGCATGGGGCGCTGTTCGGCGCCCATAAATGCTTCCTGAACACCAATTGGGCGTTATACTCGCACGCACACGAAAGAAGACACAATTTGTATAGAGCCTGCTCTATATCCTTTAGAGAGAGTCGGGGGCGCGACAACATCGAGGTGTCCCCACGAAAGCAGCTTGCCGAGAGGCGCTTGACCGCCAACATGCTATCCATGCTCGGTCGTAAGGGCCAGGCCATGTGCCTGCGCTCCTCACGCCAGGTCCCCTCGACGAGGTGAGCAACAGTTGGCTCGAAATTCAGGCTCCGACACCGCCGGGCGCAGTCGCGGCGCCCGCTCTGGGGCCCCGCACCAGTCAGGGCGATTCAATTATGCTTTAACTATGCATGCGATATGGTCGCGCTGCCTCGGACAGCCGGAAGCAACACCCTTCGCTTGACACCTCAGACGATCGCTTTTCGTTGCACTGAGCCCGGCCGTCACTGGCCCGCTTCTGCTTCCTGTTGCGCCACTCTTGACACCTTTGCGTGTGTCGCGCAGGGCCTCCATCGCTCGCCTTTTGGCGCAGACCCCTCGCCCGAATGTGCGCGCCAACGCGCTGGCCGGCACCGCTCCTGGCACCTCCACCTCTGGCCCCGCTGAGCCTATTAAGGACCCTATTCCTTATGCCAACCTTGTCGTCGGTAAGCGACGACAGCGACCCTTGCTCTGCACGTGTGCTTTCTGCCTTCGCGCCTCGCTTGCACACAGGCTGACTCGTGAGACTTCAGCGACCTCGACTGCGCCATGCCTTGCATGCAATGCACATAGAGCGCATCCAGCCCGTCAGTTGTGCGTGGCCCTACCCATCAAACCAACCGCTCGCCCCCTCGCCTCCTATGTTCAGGTGTCCCCCGCGAGAACGCCCCCGGCGAGCGCCGCGTCGCGCTGAGCCCCGCCGCCGTGGCCGGCCTGCTGAAGCAGGGCTTCAAGACCATCGTTGTCGAGAAGGGCGCCGGCGAGTACTCCCAGTTTACGGTAAGACCGCCTGGAGTGCGTCCGCCCCTGGACTAGTCCGAGCATCTTACCAGTAGCTAGAGAGTGCATGCCGCGTGGCCCTACACCTGGCTCACAGGCCATTGCAGTAGCAGGTTTATTATGCAGCTTGGATCCGGGCCGGGCTGTACGCAGGGATTCATTTCCAATGAACTGTGTATGTTGCCATAAACCGGGCCGCACCGGTACCGCTCTCACGTAACAGCACCATCACGCACATTCCTAGCCCTCCCTAAACCTCCAGTGTCCTCCGTCCCTGCCCACTGCTGTCTTGACCCTCGCCTGACCCCACCCTCCGCCCCCCACCCCCACCCCTGCAGGACGCCGAGTACGCGAGCGCCGGCGCCACGCTGGTGGACAGCACGGAGGCCATGGGCGCAGACATCGTGCTGCGCGTGCGGCCGCCCGCGCTGGAGGAGGTCAACAAGATCAAGGAGGGCGCCGTGTGAGTTACGCCACGATGCGCATGTGCAAGTGTTCGAGGGCTTGGCTGCCTCTCAACGCTCCTGTCTCTGCTGCGCTCCGGCCCTCTTACCCTCCCTCCTTTTCCCGCCTGCCCCCCTCTCCCACGATTGCAGCCTGGTGTCGTACCTGTACCCCGCCCGCAACAAGGAGCTGGTGGAGGCGCTGGCCAAGCGCCGCGCCACCGCCATCGGCATGGACTGCATCCCGCGCACCATCTCGCGCGCGCAGATGTTTGACTCGCTGTCCTCCATGGCCAACATCGCCGGATACCGCGCCGTCACCGAGGCCACCCAGCACTTTGAGCGCTTCCTCAACGGCCAGATCACCGCCGCCGGCCGCATCCCGCCCGCCAAGGTCCTTGTCATCGGCGGCGGCGTGGCCGGCCTGGCGGCAGTGGGGGCTGCCAAGAGCCTGGGCGCCATCGTGCGTGTGTTTGACACGCGCACGGCGGTGAAGGAGCAGGCCAAGTCCATGGGCGCCGAGTTCCTCACCGTGGACATCCAGGAGGAGGGCGAGTCCGGCACCGGCTACTCCAAGGAGATGTCCCCGGCCTTCATCGAGGCCGAGATGAAGCTGTTCGCGGCTCAGGCCAAGGAGGTGGACATCATCATCACCACCGCCCTCATCCCCGGCAAGGGCGCGCCGCTGCTGATCACCAAGGACATGGTGGACAGCATGAAGCCCGGCTCGGTGATTGTGGACCTGTCGGCGGAGGCGGGCGGCAACTGCGGCTACACCAAGCCCGGCGAGGTGGTCAAGACGCCCAACCGCGTCACCGTGGTGGGATACACCGACATGCCCAGCCGGTGAGAGCCAAGGAGGGATGGGGCGCGGAGGGGGCCAAAGGGGACGGAGACTGCTTGTGGGGGCTGCGGCGGCACCTGGTGCCCCTGGCGGATTTGACAAAGAGCTTGCCTGTCATGGTTGGTCTAGTCGGTCTCTCTGGGGCGTCCTTTCCCATCTCATCCCCCCGCCATTCTCTCCACCTCGCAGCATGGCCGGCCAGTCGTCCACCCTGTACGCCAACAACATCTCCAAGCTGCTGCTGTCCGCCGGCCCCTTCACCGGCGGCCCCAAGGGCCACTTCCGCATCGACCACGCTGACCCCGTCATCCGCGGCTCACTGGTGCTGGAGGACGGCGAGCTGCGCTGGCCGCCGCCGCCCGGCGTCATCCCGCAGGCCAACACCAAGGTGGGGCGAGAGGCCGGGAGGAGGGTTGGTGGTGGTGGCGGTTGGTGATGATGACGGTGGACGCAGCTGGGACGTGCAGTAGTGGCGCGCCGAACCATCTACCACTGAGCCAGACAAGACAGTCATCAGAATGAACCAGCACACGCACACCCACAAGCACACCGACACACGCACCCACACACACACCCACAGGTCAACGAGACCAAGGACCACAAGAAGGACACCGGCCCGGTGGACCTGTACGAGCCCACCAAGCGCAGCGCGCTGGTGACCACCGGCGCCGTGGCCGCCGCGCTGGCGCTGGGCGCCACCTCGCCCTCGGCCGCCTTCAGCTCCATGCTCACCAAGTTCGGCCTGGCCTCCATCTGCGGCTACCAGACGGTGTGGGGCGTGGTGCCGGCGCTGCACTCGCCGCTCATGTCGGTGACCAACGCCGTGTCGGGCCTGACGGCGGTGGGCGGCATGGTGCTGGCCGGCGGCGGCCTGCTGCCCGGCAACACCTCGCAGGCGCTGGCGGGCCTGGCGGTGGCGGCCAGCGCCATCAACATTGGCGGCGGCTTCACCATCACGCAGCGCATGCTGGACATGTTCAAGCGCCCCACCGACCCGGTGGAGTACAACCAGCTGTACGCGCTGCCCGCCGCCACGCTGGTGGGCGGCTACGTGGCGGCCTCGCTGTTCATGGGCGGCACCGGCGGCGACCCCGAGGGCGTCACCTCGGCCTCCTACCTGGCCTCCTCGGCGATGTGCATCGCCGCCATCGCCTGCCTGGCCAACCAGTCGTCGGCGCGCACCGGCAACGCGCTGGGCATGGCGGGCGTGGGCACCGGCATCGCAACCACCCTGGGCGTCATGAACGCGCCCGCCGCCGTGTACGCGCAGGTGCTGACCATGCTCGGCGCCGGCATTGGTGAGTGGTGAGGAGGTTTAGTTGGTTGTGTTTGGTTTGGGATGGGTGGGTTGGTTGGGTTGGGTTTGATTTGGGGGACAGAAGCGACGCGTTTCGTGCAATCGACTTGTGCATATTGCGGCCGCTATTGGGTTTATACTGGCTTCTGCCACTCTCCCCCATTTCCTCCCACTGCGCAGCCACGGGCCACTACGTGGGCAAGACCATGAAGATCACGGAGCTGCCTCAGATGGTGGCCGCCTTCCACTCGCTGGTAGGCCTGGCGGCGGTGGTCACCTCCATCGCCAACGTCATGGCGGCAGACCCCGGACACCTGGACATGACGCACAAGGTGGGGGAGGGGCGGAAGGCAGGGGGACAGAAGGGGCCGAGGCAGATAGATGGTTGAGCGAGAGGAGGGGTTTGTACGCCCGAGCTCGGGGGATCAGGGGTAAAAAGATTGGGCGGGAGGGGCAAGAGAAGGGCGACGGGAGGGCACAATGCCTTGGAGGCTTTTGCCGCTGGCGTGCAGACGACCTCAACACTGCAAACATTGCAGCAGGGGTTGCTTTGTTTGTATGTTGGGAGCTCCGCCGCAACTGCCGGCTGACTCCCCACCCAACTCACCCACCATGCCCCCCCTCCCCACCCCTCAACAGGTCATTGCCTACCTGGGCGACTTCATCGGCGCCGTGACCATGACCGGCTCCGCCATTGCCTTTGGCAAGCTGCACGGCGTGCTCAAGTCCGACCCGCTGTCGCTGCCCGGCAAGAACGCCATCAACCTGGGCCTCTTTGCCGCCAACCTGGCCTGCGGCGCCGCCTTCCTGGCCAGCGACGGCTCCACGGACGCCGGCGTGCTGGCGCTGGTGGCGGCGGGCGTGCTGGCGGGCGTGCAGGGCGCGCACATGACCGCCTCGATCGGCGGCGCTGATATGCCTGTTGTCATTACGCTGCTCAACTCGTACTCGGGCTACGCGCTGTGCGCGGAGGGCTTCCTGCTCAACAACGACCTGCTGACGGCGGTGGGCGCGCTGATCGGCTCCTCGGGCGCCATCCTGTCGTACATCATGTGCACGGCCATGAACCGCTCGCTGCCCAACGTCATCCTGGGCGGCTACGGCATGACCGCCAAGGCGCCCGCCGACGCCGCCGCGGTGGCGGGCACGCACCAAGAGATTGACGTGGGCGGCGTGGCGGAGGCGCTGACCACCGCCTCCAAGGTCATCATCGTGCCCGGCTACGGCATGGCGGTCGCCAACGCGCAGTACCCCGTGGCCGAGCTGGCCAAGCACCTGACGGACAAGGGCATCAGCGTCAAGTTCGGCATCCACCCCGTGGCCGGCCGCATGCCCGGCCAGCTCAACGTGCTGCTGGCGGAGGCGGGCGTGCCGTACGACGTGGTGTTTGAGATGGACGAGATCAACGAGGAGATCGAGGAGGCGGACGTGTGCCTGGTGATTGGCGCCAACGACACGGTCAACAGCGCGGCGGTGGAGGACCCCAACAGCGTCATTGCGGGCATGCCCGTGATTGAGGTGTGGCGCTCCAAGCAGGTGTTCTTCATGAAGCGCACCATGGGCGCCGGCTACGCTGGTGCTGAAAATCCCGTTTTCTATAAGGTGAGAGGCGCGGCGGGGTGGAGGGAGGGGCGGGATGAAGAGAGGGATGGAGAGGAGCGGGGCTGGGTGACGGGCGGGTGGTGTGGAGAAGGTCCATATGCCACCTTGGGAGTCGCTGCGTGCTTCGCATTCTGCTGATACTCTCTTTGCCGCTCAGTCTTCCTTCTTGCCCTCCCCACCCACCCCCAGCCCAACACCTTCATGTTCCTGGGTGACGCCAAGAAGCAGACCGACGCACTGCTGGCGCGCGTCAACGAGACCCTGGGCATCAAGGCCTAAGCTCGCCGCAACCCTAGCGGCACACCCCGCCTCCCAGGGGCGAGGCATGTGTGTGCGTATCGGTATGAGGATAGTACAACAGCAGCAGCATGCAAGTTTTGTTCATGGATGGTGACGGGTCGTACAAAACTCTACGGTTTTTCGCTCGTGGAGCGAGGGTAAAGCAAATCGCATGGATGGATGTGGGCATGGCATTTATGATGTCAGTTCGGACGAGGCGCCGGCATTCTTCCCTGCTCCTGGGGCTCCCGCTCCTTCAACACGCGGGACGGGCGCGCAGTTTCGTGTGCGTGCCCTCCCCCGGAATAACAACACACCGGGCGGCCCGAGGAGCCAGGTGCAGCCGGCGCAGGCCTGAGGGGCGACGGCGGCGGCGGGTCGCAGGCGGCCCCGCTGAGGAGTGCTTGACAACAGTAGGGGCGGGAGGCACAGAGAGGCGCGAGTTCCCAGAGATTCGAAGGGATGCGCTCGTGGTCAAGAGGTTGCGCGTGCGTCTTTGTGTTGGGATCACGGTTGAAGCAATTGACAGCTCTGGGGTTCTTTCAACAGAAGAAGAATAACCGAGGTCAGTTGACATGGACGGAGCTGGCGCCACGGCGCCAGGGGCCTTGCCCTGCCGCATATGCTGGCAGGAGGCGGATGGCCGCGCGGATGCGTGTGCGCGAAGCGGACAGTGAGCCGTGGCGTGATGTGGGGAGTGCTGCGGGGAGTGCTGCGGGGGGCGGCCGGGTGCCCTGCCCAAAGTGCACCAAGGTGCATGTACGGTACACGGAGCGTGGCGGTGTTTCTTGGGTGTGTGTGTGTGTGGACAACAGTATGCCAAAGACAAAGCGCCTGGGTTTTGTTTGTTGATAGGGGCGACAAGGACACAGCATGGCATCTGGATGTGGAGTTACAGGAGGATGGGCAGGCCCCCGGGTGTGGGGTTGCGCGTGGTCCTGCACGGTGCGTGGCGCGGCTTTCGCCTGGACCCGTTTGGAACGGGCGCGGCTTCAGAATTGGAAGGCGTGGGCCAGGCCGCGCTTTTGAGGTTTGTGTGCATTCTTTGCAATACTAGCCCTGATGCGAAGATTCGCAAGCGGTGGCTGGATTGTTCCGTTACGAAATACAATTGTGACTTGGGATTTAGGCGAAGAACGGTACTGCAGGTGAAGAAGGTTCGCACGGTGGAAGATATGAACGAAGATGCTGTTGGCAAGACGTCGTGGCTGAAGGGGGGGTGCAACCGTGCAAGTCCCCTGCACCACGTGCACGCTTGCCGTCACGCACTATTGTAAAGCAATTTTTCAAGCGATTTTGGGATTTTGGGGCACAACCTGCTGGGGCACAAGCGACCTGCATCGCTGCAGACTGGCGGCGGCAGCGGTGGCGGCGGCAGCAGCAGTTGCGGCGGCAGCAGCGGCGGCAGCGGCGGCGGCATCAGCAGCATTTTAGTAGCGGAGGGGGCGGGAAAGGCCACGTGGAGGAGGAGAGCGCAGCGCCGCCCAAGAAGCGGCGCAAGCGCGCAGGCTGTGGAGCCGGCTGGTGTCTAGGTAGCGGCTGGCAGGGCATGCGTAGCGGCATGACAAGTAGTGCGGCTGTTGACAACTGTGCTGTGTCTGGCTAGATAGGCACCTGGTTTGGCTATGTGCCCAGTGCTCGTATCTTCCTTCCTTTCGACAGAAATTTGCCCAAAAATGCCTCCGGCGGAAGACATTCTTGATTCCTGTGGCCAAAAATCTGTGAAAACGCTTCAGATTTTGAAAGGTCTTTCTGAGAATCGCAGAAGACATTTTGGGGCGTTTCTGTCACTTGTCCGGGCCCAAGGCAAGGGTGACTGAGGTTCCCCAGGATAATCTACGGCCGTGTCCTGCTGGTACCATGGGGGCGTGGGTACCACGATAGGTCAGCCTTCTACCAGGGGAGTCATGCCGTGGGTGAGTGAGCATTATGAGCATGGGTGAGGGCGCTGGGGTTTGGCGTGGGGATGGGCCACGATTTGCCATGGAGCCATGGAGCCGGTAGTGTTAACTTGGCAACAGCAACCTCACCCCGCACGCTGTAACAATGGCACATCCCGTGCGGCGGAATATTTTGCTGCGCCGGAGCCGAAACATGGGCTGGGGGCAACAGCAACCTCACCCCGCACGCTGTAACAATGGCACATCCCGTGCGGCGGAATATTTTGCTGCGCCGGAGCCGAAACATATGGGCTGGGGGCAACAGCAACCTCACCCCGCACGCTGTAACAATGGCGCATGCCGTGCGGCGGAATATTTTGCTGTGCCGGAGCCGGAGCGTGGGCTGGGGGGCAACTGCAGCCGCATTTGGCACGCTGCAACAGGACAACCTTGTTTGGCAGTACACCGGATGCTCAGTACCATGGCGTGCCCCTGGCCACCCCCCTGGCCTGACACGAACCGTGCATAGGTCGGGGACGGAGCCTCCGGAAATTTTTTGGGGAACAAAGATGCGGCGGCAGCGGGTTTCTTAAAATCAAAGATTTCCGGAAATCTGTCACTGGCGCCGCACCTGCCTTCTTAAGATACGAGCACTGTATGTGCCTGTGGAAACCGACCCCGGCTATGTCCGGGCGATGAGGTTGTTCGGCCTCAGACTGTGGAGGGGCTCACAGGGGGGGGGGGGGTAGGAACAAACTTTTTTGACCCCATGCCACAAAACCTCCCGGACCCCCCGACCGACCGACCGACCGACCCCCCCTGCCGTACGACCCCCCAAAACCCCCTCAGAACCCCTTAGTTTTTTGTCAGGTTGGTGCCAATTGACTGCTCTCGGTGAGCTCTATTGCTATGTTTGATGATCCGCCTTGGGAACACACTTTGACCGACCGACATGTGGACATGTGGACATGTGGCCCGGCTGCCGACAAGTATCCTGATAGACTGGCCTGCTATGCAACGGCTTACTTCAATGTTACTTGATGATACGAAATGTGCTGACACGTTCATCCATGCAAAACCCGGCCGGCACCGGCCTGTCCCTGACCAGTTCCCCAGGCATCTCCCGACATGCCGACATGCCGCTCCCCAAACTGCGGTATACTGGGGTATACCTACGCACGCCTCGTTGAGCTGCACCCATTGCGCCGCGTGCTGCAGGATAGAAGCGCTAGGAACAAAACTTGGCACGAACCTGTGCAAAACCTCTTGGGACCCCCGACCGACCGACCGACTGGCCACTTTGAGGGGTCATATACAGCGCCCATATCCCCCAGACTTTGGTTCAGACTTTGGTTCAGACTTTGGCTCCGACTTTGGTTCAGACCGACTTGTAACATGAACGTGAAACGCCGCAAAGGCCCGTTGGTTGAGGCCTTGAGAGTACCTACGCCTCGACCTGTGTTACAGTACCTCGAGGCGCACGCCGGTGACTGGGTCGTGACAAAATTTCGGGCAATTTACTCGGGCGACAAGTCGCTCGCCTTCTTCCTAGAGAATCGGCAGGCGGTGGTGAATGGCCTCATTAGTCTGCTGTGGGAGCCGTTGCTGCTGGCGGCGGCGGCGGCCGGCGTGGATGGGCCGGCGCAACGCCTCGGCATCCCGGTGACTAGCCGCGGTGGCGGGGGCGGTGCCGCAGCGGCGGTGGTGTGCATCCAGTTCGATGCCACCTTCCCGTGCGAGCTGGAGCCTAAGCTGTCGGAGCTGTTGGACGAGGGCGGCGGCGTGGTGGCTCCCGCCGCCGGTGATATCCCCAGCCTTCGCTGGGAGGCTGAGGCGCAGTACTCGGAGGCGGGGCCCCCCAAGGGCAAGCGGTGGCTGCGCGTGAGCGGCCTGCCCCACGGACTGCCCGAGGGACTACAGCGGGACCTCGTGCAGGACCTCTTGAGTACCCCAGTAGAGGAGATTAAGCGGGACGTGTTCTCATACCTGTTCTCGCAGCCCGTGCTGCAGAGTGGGCAAGTGCTGGTGAAGGTGGGCGACACCGCGCGCCTGCCATCGGCCGACGACGCTTTCGCGGTGGGACTGGGCAGGTGGGGGCGTCAGGTGATCTTCCAGCGGGAGGACATCGATCGGTACCTCGCGCAGGCGGCCCGGGGGGCCCAGGTGCGCCGGGTGCGCCGCCCGCCGCCTGCCCCGGCTGCCGCCCGAGCGGCGGCCACGGCGACTCCGGACGCGGCGGCCACGGCGGCCGCGGCTGCGGCCGCGGCTGCGGCTGCGACCGTGAGGGCGACCGCGGCGGCGGAGGCCGCGGCTGCGGCGGTCACCGCGGCGGTTGCCGCGGGCGCGGATGCCGCCGCTGTGGGGGTGCTGAAGGCGGCGGCGGCTGCTGCCGCAGAGGCTGTGGGCGTGGGCGTGGGCGACGGTGGCGGCCGTGGTGCCGCGGCGGGCCTTGGGCTCGACGGCCGAGGCAACGGCAACGGCAGCGGCCGCGGCCGCGACGCCCGCCCGTGGCAGCAGAAGGTCCACGGCCGCGTGGTGTCCGCGGCTGCAGAGGCGGACGCGATGGTGGTCCGGTCGCTGGTGCCGGCGGTCTTCGCCGCGGTGATCGCGAACGCGGCCGTGGTGCCGGCGGTGGTGGTTGACCCCAACCCCTTCCGCATGCTGGTGGACCAGGACGCGATGGAGGCGATGCCTGACGACGATGAGGTGATGCCGGACCGGACGCCGACTGCGCTGGACGCTGCGGCAGCTGCGGCCCGGCGTGCGGCCCCCAAGCGGAGCCGGGAGCAGGCGCAGGCGGCGGCCGCGGCGGGCGAGGCGGCGCTGGCGCTGGCCATCCGGGAGAGCAAGGCGGCCAAACAGGCCTTGGCGACGGCGGCGGCGGTGCGAGCCGCCGCAACAGCCGCGGCGGCGGCGGCAGCAGCGGCCGGGGCCACGGGCACCCCGGCGGCGGCCGAGGCCGGGGCGGCCGCGGCGGTGGTCGCGACAGCAGGCGTGAGTGGCACGATGGCCGCCGTAGAGGCCACCGCTGCGGCGGGCGTGGAGCCGGCCTCGCCGCCGGCCGCGCCGGTGTCAACGGCGGGCTTGGGGGGCATCGTGGGCCCGGCGGTCCTGCCCACGGGGTGGAGCAGCGACGGTGGTGTGGGTGATGAGGGCCTGGCGGGCGGCGTCGGGCAGGGGCTGCTGGGGGATGCGGAGACAGCGCCGGATGCCAACGCGAAGCTGCTGTGTCAGGGCCGGCGGGGCGGTCCTGGCGACTTCATGGACGTTAGCTCGGTTGCCCCGCCCGGGGGCGGGCAGCAGTAATGCGGCGGCCGAAGCAGGCCGCTCCGGGGCCCCGGCCCTTGCGGGTGGGGTCGCATAACGTGCGGGGGCTGCGGAAGCGGGTGCCCCACCTGGGGTGCTCGCGCCTGCACGCCCTGCTGAGCTGCTGGGAACGGCAGCGCCTGGATGTGGTCTGTCTCCAAGAGACGCACGTTCTTGACTCGGACATCGACCTTGTCACGGCGGACCTGGCGGCAGCCGCTCAGCGGCTGCATGCACGCGAGTGGACTGCGTGGTGGGCGCCGGCCCAGAAGCCGGAGGGCCGTCGTGTTACTGGCGGTACGGCAATCCTCATTCGGTCGAGCCTCCTGCAGCAAGGCGCCATGGTGCTCGCTGGCGGCGCAGCTGCCGTGTCGGTGGCGGCTGGCGCGTGGGCGGGCCGCGGTGTTAGTTTGCAGCTGCAGTGGGGTGGACACACCTTCACGCTGACGTCAGCCTACTTTCCCCTGGCATCCACAGCGCAGCAGGCTTTCATTCGTGAGTGGGTGGGCCTTCGGGCGTCGGGCTCGGGCGAGCACCTCCTGGCAGCTGACTTCAACTTTGTGGCAGATGTGGCGCTGGACACCGTCACTGGCCGGGCGCGCAGCGACGGACCCGCAGCCGCCGCGCTGGCGGCGGCGTGCCCTGGCCTCATTGACGTGTTACGGCGGCGCCACCCGGCTCGCCGCGTGTGTACCTTCTTCCACCCTCACGGGGCGAGTCGGCTGGACCGCATTCTGTGCAGTGGCGGCCTCGAACCGCAGGTCCTGGAGTGCGGCGTCGCCGCCGGGGTGCCCTCCGATCATATGCTTGTGACGGTTGCCCTTGCGGCGTCGCCTGAAGCCGCGCCACCCGCTCGGAGCCTGCCCAGGGCCCACCTCGGTTTCCGGGACTTCAAAGACTTGGATCGTGACTACCGTGCCTGGCTGGGTACGGCCCTGGCGGCACGCCCTACTGATCCTGTTGAGCTGCTGGAGTGGTGGCCGGCCCTTAAACGGGCTGCCGCCACGTCCGCCAACCGCCTGAGCCGGGAAGCTGTTACGAGGCGTGTGGCCGCCAGCCAGCGGGAGGCGGCCGCGCTTGATGCGGCGGCAGCAGCTGCCGCCGCGGTGGAGGCTGGCGGTGATGTGCAGGTGGCGGCGCAGGCGGCCGTGCGGGCGCGGTGCACGGCGGCGGAGGCCGCCGTGGCCGCGGCCGCCGGCGCGGCGCGACGTACGCGCCACGCGTGGCTGCGTGGCGGCGAGAAGCCCTGCCCTCTCCTCACGCGCATGCTGCGGCCGGCGGGTGGGCCGCGCGTGATTGCCAAGTTGAAACAGCCCAATGGCACCACTACATCCGACCCGACGGTCATGGGGCAGGTGATGGCGCGGTACTGGAGGGACGTCAGTGCCGCGCCGCCGCCCGCTCCGGATGCCCGCACGCAAGTCCTGGATGCGCTGCAACAGCACGGGCGCCGGTGTACAGCCGAAGAGGCGGATCAGCTGGGGCGGGTTGCGGTCTCGGCGGCGGAGGTGCGCGCGGCGCTAGCCGCTGCGCCGGCTGGGCGCGCGGCGGGCCCTGACGGCATACCGGTGGAGTTATACCAACACTATGACAGTGTTTTTGCGCCGGTCCTAGCGGATGTGTTTACGGCGGTGGGGGAGGGGGCTGGGGTGCCTGACGGGCTCCTGGATGGCGTGTGGTCTTTCTTCTTTAAGTCGGGCGACCCTACCGAGCCCTCTAATTATCGCCCCATCACGCTGACGGATACCGATTACCGCACCCTTGCCCGGGTGTTGTGCTTGCGACTGCAACCGGTGTTTGGGCGTGTCATAGACCCTGAGCAAACTGCGTTTCTGACGGACCGTCGCATTGCCGATAACGTCCTCTTGCTCCAACTTACTCCTGGCCTGTTGAAAGCCGCCAAAAAGGCCCCGGCTGTGGCGGCCTTCCTCGACTTTTACAAGGCGTATGATACGGTGGACCGCTCTTTTCTGCTCGCGTGTCTGGAGCGCATGGGCGTGGGGGCGGGCTTTCTTACGTGGGTGTCCCGCCTGTTAACTGATACACGTGGGGCGGCGTTGGTGAATGGACGTGTGTCAGGATGGGTGCCGTTGATGGCGGGCGTGCGGCAGGGCTGCCCGTTGGCTCCGTTGCTCTACCTCGCTGTGGCACAAGCCCTTCTGTCATGGCTACGCAGCCGGGGGCATGGTGTGCTCGCTAACCTTGCTTCGGTGCTGGCGTCCCAGTATGCGGATGATTGCACGCCGTTTCTGGAGGGGTTTCAGGCGGTGCCGGGGTTCCTGGCGGACATGGATGTGTTTCGGCGGGCGTCTGGACAACGGTTAAATATGACTAAAGTTGAACTGATGGTGATGGGGACGGTCGGCGGTGCTGGCGCCCTGCCGGCCGGCATGGCTGGCCCGCCCCTGCCCCCTGGCTGGCGTGTGGTGCCGGCGGCCAAGTCACTAGGGGTGCATTACGGGGATTGGGGCGCATGCTCCCCACCAGTTACGTTTGAGGCCGTGATGGGGGTGCTGAGTAAAATCGCGCGCATGCCCGTGTCCATGTTTGGTCGGGCGGCCGCGGCGTCGGCTTATGCTTTGGGCAAGGTCCTGTATCATTTGGAATTTGCGGGTCTCCCCCAACTGTACGTTGTGGACCGGCTGCTAGCCAGGGTGGCGGCGGTGGTGGATCGGCGACTGTCGCCGGCCCAGTTTGATGCCAGCCCACATGCACGCCCGGTTGGCCTCTCCATTGACCTTATGCAACTGCCTCCGGCGGTGGGGGGGGCGGGCCTGTTGCCGCTGGTGCCGCATGTGAAAGCGCGGCAAGCCGGTCTCGTGGTCCGGTGTGTGTTGGGTGTGTGTGGTCTGCTGCCGTACGTGCCCCCGTGGACCCGGGTCGCGGCGGCGTGGCTGCGCCAGGTGCACCCGGCGGCAACGCCCCTGCGTTTCTTGGTGCGGGGGGCCGCGGACCGTGTGCTGAATAAGCCGCTCACCCCGGCGGGCAAGCCGTTTGCGCGCCTGCTGAAAGCCATGACTGCATTGCCCGCGGTGACTCTTGTGGCGCCGCCCGAGCCGGGCGCGTGGGTGAGTCATGTGCCGTTGTGGGCTAACCCGGCGCTGTGTGTGGACGGCCGCACGTGGGAATTGGCTTTCGCGGATTTGTTCGCTCTGCCGGGACTGGCGTGTGTGGGCCAGCTGGTTGCAGCGCATGACGGCCTGAACGAACTGCGGCAGGCATTGACAAGCCCTTGGGCGGAGGGTTCCCGGTCTGGTGAAGCGAGTGCGGATATGTATGTGACTGCTGTGTGGAGGCGGGTGCTGCACTGGAGCACGCGGGCACGCCTGCCGTCGCCCCTGCCGGGGCCGGCGTCGCCTCAAGAGGCGGCCGACCGGTTTGCGGCGGCGGTGGCCCTTCTTCCCGCTGGCTGGGCTGCCGCCGCGCGTGCGGCCCAGCTGGCTCGGGGGCCTGCCGCCGCGCTGCCGCTCCCGGTGGCCGACGTCGTGAGTGCTACGGCGGCGTCGGTGCAACGGGTGGTGCGGGGACTCGGATGGTTGCAGTGCGGGGGGCCGCCCATCCTGCTCACTGCCTATACGGTGAAGGCGGGGACCGTGCTACAAATGGCTCCACAGTTAGCCGCCCTGAAGGCTAAGCATTTGCAGTATGTGTGCGATGCGGGTGTGTCGGGGGTGGGGGCTGCCCTGGCGGCGGGGGCCTTCGTGTGCACCTTGGCCCGCTTGTGGTCGCTGAAATGGGAGAATCATCATAAGGAAGCACTGTGGCGTGTGGCCGCCAACGCTTGCTGGGCGTTTCCACGGCATGCTAGCGAGCGGGCGCGAGGCGTTACTGTTGACCCGTGTTGGGCGTGTGGGGTGGACATGCAGGATGGGGACCGGCGTCACTGGTTTTGGGACTGCACTGTTGCGCTGTCACTGCGGGAAAGTATGGGGATGGCTATGGGTTTCATGCCGGAGGAGGCTCTAAGTGCCTTCTCACGTGAGGAGTTGTGGTTAGTGCGCCCGCCTGCGGGGCTTGCGCCACCTGTGTGGGATGTGGTGTGTCTCGCTGCTATGTCTGCCCTGGACTTTGGTCGGCAGCGTGTGGTTATGGCCGGGTTGGCGGCGCGAGCGAAGCTGCCGTCGGCCCGGGTGCTGAGCATTGGACTTGCCGTCGTAGCTGACTTCTGGGGTCGTCTCCAGACGTTTGTGACTTTGGGTATCAGGCCAAAGGGTTGGGACGCTGTGCCGTTTGCGCATCCCTTCATGTCTCGGGCTGTTGGTGACGGCATGGTTTTGCGCTTGCCGTATGAAGCTGATTCCCCGCCCCCCTCGCCGTGAGAGGTTGTGCGTGGTTGGTGGCTCTGTGTGTGGGCAGGATGCACGTGTGGGCGACCGTTCTAGTACCTGGACGCTTGCGCCCTGGTTAGTGCGTGCGCTGTGCGTGTGTCCTGCGGCCTAGACGTTTCCCGGCACTCCTGTGCCTAGGCTTGTGGCGTTGAGGCACAGCGGTGGGGCTCTGGCGGGTTGAGGCTTGGCTAGGACTCACTGTGCGCGCGCGGAGTCACACGGACTTTGCCCGCGGGAGGGTTTGCAGCAAAGTCGGGGTTGGGCCCTGATAGCATGTGATGGCTCGGCGTCTTCGGGAGCTGGGACTGTCCCCTCTGTAACATCCGCATCCATAACTTTGCACCCAGAAACCCATTTTCGATTTTGAAAGCGGATTCGTGATTTTCTCGTTGAGCTCTATCCATTTGAGGCATGGGGTCTGTTTCGGAAGATTCTACCCCCCCCCTGGGGCTCAGCCCCTTTTCCCGTGACCCGGGAACACTTGTCACCGCTGTACCCAACCCCGCTAGTTTCATTGGCAACATCTGCGCTCCACACAACAAGACGCGATAACACCTTGCAACGCACATTCAGGTCCTGAAGGCGACGTTAGGCTGCGACTCAGCTATTACTGGCAGAACGTGCGGTGTTGATTCGGGTGCATGTCCCAGCATGTACTGAAGCTGCAGCTGTCACCAGGGCACGGTGGTGTCTTGCCACTTGCGTGCTTGCGTCATTGTGGCCGTGTCACCAGCTTTACCGGCCCCTCTCGACTCAGGCTCGTCAATGCAGCATTACAGTATCGAGTATCGGGACAGTCCCCAGTGTGCAGGGGTCCTTTTCTGAGTCCTTTCGCAGGCTCTAACGGTCTAACCACAATGTCAAGTTTCGGCACACTCACTACCGGTATCAATCTGATGCACGCAGAGGGGATGCAGAAAGCGCCTACACCGTTCCACGTTTGCGCCCTCGCAAACAGTACGACAGGCCCTGTCACAGTCACACGTTAGTACGTCACGTTCATGCACGGCATCACCACCTGCCTTGTCCGGCTTCGCAAACCGCCCTTTCACACGTGCCTAGAGTTGCCTCAGAGTGCAATCGTGAAGCCCCGCCTGCCTGGTCAGTCCGGCGGCGCGCGAGTGTGCCGAAGCGTACAATGCTTGCCCCACCAGACCAGCTGGAGGACGCCGCACGTCCAAGCGGCGCTTACTGGTGTGTATGCCAAGCGGGTCACAGGTGCGCCATGTCCCAAAACTGGCTGAGCAAGAATCCCTGCATCCAGGAGTGAGCGGGAGGAGCAATCAGGCTTGCGGAGCGGAGTGTGGAAGCGATCAAGCCACCGCGCGGCGACGGAAATAACTGTTTGCAGCGCCACATGCACACACTGGCTGGCGGGTTTGGGTTCACTCGCTTGGCTTGCTTTGGATTCTGGAGTAAACTACCGTACGCCGCCCACACACCTGCATCACCACCAGCCGCATGAAGTGGCCCGGCAGTGGAATGACCTTGGGCACGGGCCCGGGCGCGTTGTGTGTGAACCTGGTGGCAAGGGGGCAACGTGGCAGCGGCACGTTGATGTGACAGGTCGCGGGCGCCGGAGTGGCTGGAGCCGGGAGAGCTTGTAGAGGGGCGCGCCGGCGCCGCATCAGCAGCCACGTCGTGCGAGCTGCATGTGAGGCTGGTGTGTATTGTAATCCGCGCAATACCGGCACCTGCACCTGCCCAAGCGGCCCCACCCTGATGCAGACCCCCTGGAGCTTTCCCCTAAACTTTCCAAGGGCTGGGCGCATGTGCCATAGCATCTGCCAGTTGCAGCACGCTTCCTGTGACAGCTCCGCCCGAACTAAGTACGGTATGAATGTTACCCCCCAACCCCACCCCACCCCGACGCACATGTAGATGTTGCTGGGCGTCACCACAGCGGTCAGTGCGAACAGGCCGGCCGCCGCCGCCGGCTGCAGCCAGGGGTAGGCGGCGGCCAGGGCCGGCACGGTGCTGGTCGCCACCAGCGCGCCGCCGCCCAGGATCTCGGCAACACCTGGCGCGGTGGCAGAGGCGGTCAGGTTGGTGGGCATGGACCTGCAGGGGATGTTGTATGTGCGGCGGTCTGGTGGCCGGGTGCGGCAGCAGCCCTACCTGCCAGTATGGCGCGTGCTTGACCACACACTTCCCCTCCCGCCCCCAGCCAAAGAACACTTCGTTTTGCAGCACGCCAGCCGCAAGCCAACACACAAAACCATGGAGGTTCAAACCCGGTGCATCTGGAGCAAACACGCACACACGCACACACACACACACACACGTCGTTGGGCGGGCTTTCTTCTCGTTTTAAAGTTTTCACACACACACACACACACACATGCCCCGTGCCCGCACCGGTCCACTCCACGTGGAAGGCGGCTGAGCCGGGCAGGTTCCAGAAGCCCCAGGCGCCGGGGCGCGGGACCATGCTCTCGAAGGCGTCCTTGCTGGTGAAGTGCGCCACACCCGCCGCCGCGAAGATGCCGCCGAGCACCACAGTGCGCCTGGCCACGAAGTCCTGGGTGCAGCAGCGGCGGTGGGGGGTGACACTGGCGGTTGTGGAGGCGGTGGTGGTGGGGGTGAAGGGGGCATGCGTATGGCACATGGGGGCGCGCGCCTCCTGTGTAGGTCCAGGGGCACGCGACTCCTGTGTAGGTCCAGGGACATACACCGCAGCCTAACCAAGCTACGCAGTCCGCAGCCGCACGCCCGCGCGGCCACACGCCCCGCGCAGCCGCACCTGGTACAGCCACGGCAGGTTGTCCGCGATGGCTGGGCCCGCCACGGTGCAGCACAGGTAGGTGCTGGCAGCCAAGGCAGCGAAGATGCCAGCCACCACAGCAGCCTGCTGGGACTCTGCGTGCGGGGAGGGAGGACGGGGGGGGGGGGGTCCGGCGGGGGGAGCAGGGGCTGGTGTATGGCCGCAAGCGGGCCAGCGAGAAGCAAGTGACCACCCCTCCCAGCCCAGAGTGGACGACACAGATCAAACCTCATCGCTGGTTTGTTTCCATTAATGAAGTGGTTGACAGCTCACCGGGCATTTGCTGGACGGCGCCAAGCGGCATCCGCACAACTTCTCCGCCCGTCACATACTCCTGTGTGGGCTCGCTGCTGGAATTGTTACTTTGAGCCCTGATACTTGTATTCAAGCGATTCTTGAGCTGCTGAGCGCCTGTCTGCACATAGCATTTCCTACGTGTGGATGGATAGAGCCCGGCCGCGATGTGAGGACGTGCGAGGAGATTCATTGTGTCCTTGAAAACTTAACGCGGTGGCACGAGAATGCTATGGGTTGGGAGGGAGGGGGGATTGACAGCAGCGGCGGTTGCCCGGATCGTCCCTTCCGTGGTCCCTGCTGCCGTTGCCGACCCAACCCGGTCTCACCCGGGACGTGCCCATACACGCGGCACCGTCCAAGGCCCAAACCGTCCCAAGTGCCTATTCATGACATATGTATGTTATGATTAGCTGTTATGGGCCCTGCCGCGGCCTGTCCGTTCGCCGAGCTCGCGAAATGCAGCTGCATGCCCCGACATTTTGCGCGAAGAGCTGCTTTTAGCCCCCGTAGAGACCCTCTAACATCTACTTATAGCTACGTATAGGCACGGCAACGCTGAGATATTGAGGAAATGGCTGCTTCAGGGACCTCGGTCGCGAAATGGGCGGTCGGCTGATTCTTGCATTTTGCTCCGGGATACATTCCAATGCGGTATAATGTGTCTAAATAGCATGTTGAGTGAGTTTATGCCCCCTCCAGCACGTTTCCGCTCGACCGTGCCTGCACGTACCCATCGAGCTCGCTGGCTGGCTGGCCAAAACCCGTCCATTTCGACCGCAGGCGAGCGCAGACCGCCCTGCCACTCAACCAGCAGGTCAATGCTATGTATGAGAAGTGCCTGAGAGCGCGGGGGAGTCAGGGGTGACCTTTTTGCCGTCGGGGAACCCCCCTATCTGCCCCCAAGACCCCCCGCACGGAAAGGGCCGTACGGCACTGGGGCAAATGTCGGACTACGGATCTGACACGACAGGAGTGTCCCGATTTGTGTTTACAGCTTGGCCAGCTTGGCCCAGGCCTCCTGCACCTCCGCAGGGCTGATGCCCACCGCCTGCAGACCAGCCTTGATGCGGTAGCCGCCGTTGGCGTTGCAGTTGAACGCGTAGTTGCGGCTGCTGAGCTCACGGGCCTCCGCCTCCTTGGGCTCCACCGTCTCCTCCCACCGCACCACAACCGCGCCCACCTGTGCTGCCAGAAACAGGCCCCAGTACACGCCTGGCGTGTCTGGGCCACGCCCCTCAAGCGCCCTGCGGTGATCTGCTACACGCTCATCTAGGTGGCTGGCCTGGCCGTGGTACAATGGCACCACCTTGCCGTCACGTCGTAGCCCGATCCAGTATACACCTGACGAGTGCGGGACGCTGGCTGACAGCAGTGGCTGCCAGTCAGGTTTGCCAGCCAGAGAAGGCTCCCCCTCAGCAAGCGGCATGCTGGAAGGCACGTCCGCCTGCGGCAGCGGTACACGCCGCCGCTTGCCAAGCACCAGCACACCCTTTCCCCCTACCACCACCTCCACATCCCCACCATCATCCCCATCATCCTCCGCCTCCGCCTCCGCCTCCGCCAGGCTGCTTGGCCGCTGGCGCTTGCTCGTCGGGCCCACGCCCAAGCTCAGCCGGCGCGCCTTCTCCTTCGCGTTTGGCACGCTGCGAGTTGCTGCTGACTGACAAGCTAGCACGCGCTTGTAACAAATGTTGTGCACGTATGGCAACGCGTGATCGCCCTGACGCGAGAGGACATCGCGGACGGCCGCGCTAATGCCCTGAAGATTCTGTACCTTTTCAAAGCTAATTCGTCTACAATACAAATGGCTAGGGTCCAAAACAGCTTCACACACACAGCAATAGTAGTAGGGCTTCCCTGAATGAAATGGTAAAAGCGACATAATACGATTTGTGGGGGGTAGGTCAGGTTAGTTTCCTAGTCGGACTTTTGCCCCGACCAGTTTTGCGGGGTTGAAGCGAGTGCAAATTTGGACGGTGCCCACAACGCGGGTGAGACCGGGTTGTGCCGACCTCGCCCAGTGGCCTCCCCCATGGCAGCTGGACAGGAACATAAGGGCCGCACCCTGCCACACCGCACTGACTTCAACAATCAGCCATTATCCTTGGACATCCCGAATCAGCTCGTCACAGGAGCCATCGCCATGAGCGGCGGGACAGCAACACCTGACTTTCATGCCGTACTCGCGCTACGACACCCTCTTCCGACACTGTGTGCATTGGCTTTTTGGGCTGACCCCCTCGAGCTCAGCGTTTCAGGACACCCCCGTCCGTGGCGTGCCACCAGCCTCACACCCTCACGGGAAAGGGCGGAAGGCGAGTTCAACAGTTCAGCTGCATTCAGGCGCGTCGACAGGCATGACCCGGCGAGTTGCACAACATTCCACCTTTCTTACCCTTGTTTGCAGGAGACGTAGTGTGTTATAGCATGGCAGGTTCCTCAGCCCAAATTGAGGTTCAACAGATTGCCTAGTTTCAGACGATGGTCCTGGCCGAAGTGAAGCCCGGTTGACCAATGCATACAGACTGCGCACGGCCCCAGCTTGAGACACCTTGCAGTTGCCGCCACCCACCGCTCCATCATTACTCTTGGCCCTAAGGCGCCACCGCTCTATCTACACAGATGGGATAGCAGCAGCGAAAGCCACAAGTCTGTCCGCATATGAATGCAAGACGACAAGAGGGGCCAATCCGAGCGCGCAAGCACACCGCATACGCCACAGGCCACGGGTCCACATTCCAGCAATGCAGTGCAAGACCACCTGATGCCACGCAGATCTCGTGTACAAACACCCAGGTGGGGGGCCCTAAGTTTACAGAAACGTACACACGGGCCATGAAAGCCATCCCCAAAACCACCAAAATCCAGCTGCCGTTGATCGAACAGTGAATCCAGCTGCCGTTGATCGAACAGTGAGGGTTAAATTCAGAGAGCATGTGTTCTGTTTGAAGGGCCTCTTCATGGCAGAGCTACGTGCCCCACAGCGACTCCATGATTGCATCGTAGAACCCGCAAACAAACCCGAGCGGACAGATGTAGAAGAAGCTATATGTACACACCGGCAAGGCAAGTGGTGCTTGCTGACCAGTACCGGTAATGGTACCAACACAACGTACGCGTACACCAACCAGGCAACGTCTCAATGCACATCAGGCCGGATTGCCGGTATCCCATTCCGGTGTGCCTGACAGCTGGACGAGCTGCCTCTGAAGACAGTCCACAACGAGCCCCACCGCCGTCCAGCCGCTACAGCCCGTTCCACTCGCAGCTGTTCAGTAGCTTCGACACCTCCTCCGCGTACACAAGAGCCTGCGATCACAAAAATGCGAGAGCAAAGTCAACATGCAGCGGTGTCACGTTTCTGTACTTGAGAGGGCCCCTGACCACATACGCGACATGACGCCAACGTGTCGGGGACATAACCGCCCGGGTGCATGCCCAGTCCAAATGCGCCCTGTGGCGCCAACAGCCGGCTCTGGGCCTCCGCCGTCCCCGCACCGCACCGCACCGCGGAGCGCCATCCCGCTCACCTCCAGCGTGCCCGCGGCCTTGTCCGGGTGGTAGCGGATCTTCGCGGCCTTGAGCGCGCGGCTGCGCTGCTCCACCGTGCGCAGTGGCGGAGCGGCTGGAGGGCGCAAGGCAAGGGGGCAAGGCATAGGAGTAAAAACGGGAGGCAAGGCAGGTTTAGGGGGCGGATGCAGTAGGACACGCTGGTGCTGCAAAATGGAACGGGTTGGCGTGCAAGAGGATGGGAGGGCCACCTGCATGGCTGATGCTGGTGCATGCCCCGGTTCAAGTGGGCGGCATGCAGGCAGGCCCCACGGGCATGCCCTGTGCTGATTGTCGGCTTGCCCGCCAGCGGCGCGGTGAAAGCCACTCACTCTTGGGCAGTGCGCCCAGGCCGCGCAGCAGCTTGCCCAGGTTGCGCTCCTGCAGCGCCTTGCGGTGCCGGTCCTGCAGCTGCAGGCGCACCTGCGGGCGCAGGGGGACAGGGGAGGTGGGGGTATATGGATTGAACGACGCTGGGAGACCGGAAGGACCCGGCGTTTTGCGGTGACGGTTACGTGCACGGCGCGCACTAGACGCCAGACGAGGATGGGAGCCGCCCCCAAGCATGCCCATACTCCATTGCTGCCAACGCACATCTCCCGCCACCGCCCCAAGGCCACGGCTCTCACCCGGATCCTCAGCTGCTCCTTGGCCTCCGCCTCCGCCGCCGCCGCCTCTGCCGCCTGGTGGTGCTCCGCAAGCCGCTCCCGGATGCGCCGCTGCAGCTCCGCGTCCACCGCAGCTGCGGCGGCGGCCGCCACAGCAGCGGCAGCGTTGGGGTTGCCAGCGGCGGTGCCAGCGCCACCCATGCCAGAGCCGCCAGGTGCGGCGGCGGCGGCGCGGGCGCGCCGTGCCGCCTCGCGCTCCAGTGCCGCCTCGGCACGCTGGCGCTCTATCTCAGCCTGCAATCACCCCGTGCAACGATGCAACCAGTCAGCTATAGCCGCACGGACGGAGCCCTCACTGCAGATCAATAACGAACTTCTCACGCCCATCCACGCAATCAAGAGCAATCCGTGCCATGCTTTCCGCTCAACCACACCCACCCGGCGGCGTCGCCACTCCTCGCGCTCGATCTCCGACACCGCCTCCTCGCCGTCGCCGATGCCGCCGCCTTCCGACGTCGCGCCGCCGCGGCTGCCCCCGGCTCCGCCCTCGGGGTCCGGGGAGCCGCCGCGAGAGGCATCGCAGGTAGTGCCAGCAGCACCAGCAGCAGCGCCAGCCTTTGGGGGCACGCCGACACCGCCGAATGCCCGCGCGGGGCTGGTCGCCGTGTCCACAGGCGCGCGGTGCAAGCCGCAGCCGGGCGCGTAGTCCGCGCAGTCACTGCCACCGGCCGGGCCCGCCGAGAGCCCGGGGCCGGCTGCCGCCGCGCCCACTGCACACCCAGATGCCGTGAAGGCACCTGACGCGGCCGGCGGCGCCGCAGCAGCGCCGGCAGCGCCGCCGCCAGAAGATCTGTGGGAGGCGGCAGCCTGGGCCACAGGCCCAGTTATGCCGCCGCTGGCGGCGGGACGCGCCGCCGCGTCGGGCCGCGTGCCGCCGCCGCCGCTGCCCGTGCTTCGCACGCGCGCAGTGCTGCGGGGCGCGCCGGCATCCGCCAGCCCGCCGCTGCCGCTGCTGCTCGGCCTGGTGCCGCGGCTACGCGCCGCCGCCGCCGCCTCCGTCTGGTCCGCCGCGGCGGCGGCCGCCTCTGCCGCCGCCGCTGCGGCGCCGTCCTCGCCCAAGTGCGCCGCCAGGTACTCAGCAGCTGCCGCCAGCTGGGCATGCGTGCGCAGCGCCGCCACCTCATTCTCATGGGCGGCGGCCGCGGCACGAGCCGAGGACGACGTCCTGGCGGGCCCGGCGTGGTGCGGCTGTGGATGCTTGGGAGGCTGGCTACCGCCGCTGGACTGCCGTGCCGCGCCTCCGGCCGGCGCCGCGGCCGCAGCTGCGGCTGCGCCTGCGCCGTCGCAGCCGGAGCCGGTGGGGCGAACAGCGGCCGTGCTGTCAGCAGCCGCTCCACGTGCCACAGCACTCATGTGCGGCTCCGGTGCCGTGGCGGCAGTGTTGGCAGCCGATGCGTTGGCAGCCGGTTGCGCAGGCCCAGCCGGCATGGCGCTTGCGGCTGTGGCCGCGTCGACCGCCGCCGTCGCCTGCACGGCTTCAACCTCAACCACCACCGCCGCGGGTACCGCCGAACCAGTTCGGACCGGTAGGCTGACGTCCACAGCACACGTGTTGTTGGCGGCTGCGGCTAGCCCCGCGCTACCAGGCACAGGCTCCGGTACAGGAGCGGCTTCCACGGGCTGCTGCGGCTGCACAAGGCGTTGGCGGTTCCGGAGCGGCGCTGAGGGCTTGAACTTGCGTTCCAGCTTGGCAGCAGGCGCCGGCGGTTGCTGCGGCTGCTCCTCTGGCGGGAAGTCCCAACCAGCAGCGGCGTCAAGGGCCGCTTCGACGTCAGCGGCCGCATCCGCTGCAGCCGCAACCCCTGCATCGAGCTCCTCGTCTGCGCTTGCAGCTGCCGTGGCAGCAGCAGCAGCAGCAGCGGCTGCAGCCGAAGCTGAGGCATCAGCAGCTGCGGAGTCGGGTGCCGCATGCGGCTCCGGGCCAGCCATCGGTGAAGGCGCGGCAGCTGGTGCCATGGGAGCATCAGCGGCAGCTGCGTCTGGCATTGCAGCAAGCCCAGGCACGGCCGCCACAGCGCCCTCGGATCCCACGGCGTGCAGCTCGGCAACTTCGCAGGGCTTTGAAGCTGGCACCGCTGCCTCCGACGGAGTGCTGTCCGCGTCAGGCTGCGCAGCCTGGGGTGCCGGCTGCAGCACACCCAAAGCTGGGCCTGGCGCGGGCTCGACCGCTGCCGGAGCCGGAGCCGGAGCCGCTGCCGGGGCCAGATCTGGAGCCGGAGCCGGAGCCAGATCTGGAGCCGGAGCCAGGTCTGGAGCCGGAGCCGGAGCCAGATCCGGAGCCGGTCCAGTGGGCTGGGCGACCGCAGTGGCGGACCCTATCCCAGTAGCACTCTCGGTGGCAGTCATTACCGCCGCCGGCGCCTCCGCCGCCTTAGCTGCTGCTGGAGCTGCAGTGGCCGCCTCGGCCCTCCTGGGCACCTTGGGCTTTTTACCGCCCGCCTTGCTCCCAGCCTTGACAGCAGGCCCTGCAACGCCCGCGGCAGAAGCAGCAGTAGGCCCCTCACCGATCGCCGCGGCAGCCGTAACTGGGCTTGTACCGGCAGCGGCGGCATGCGACGCCATCCCGCCCTTCTGCCGCTTGGCCAAGCGAGCGGCCAGCGGTACATCAACGAGGCCATCATCAGACGAGGCCGGGGTGGCAGCCGCCGGTGCAGCCGCGGCCGCAGGCGGCACGGCTGCAAGAGGTGGACCTGCGGCGACCGCGGTGGCGGCGCGCTCCGCCTGAGATTGCGGCTGAGGCTCCGGCAACTGCTGCGGCCCCGGCTGCGGCTGCTCCTGTTGGATGTGCGGCGGCGGCTCCTGCTCCGTCGGAGGTGACTGCTGCTGAGGCTGCTGCCGCTTGCGCCGCAGCTGCGTCTTGGTCAGCGTGCCGGAGCCCGTCAAGGTGCGACGCTGCCCCTCCTCGCCACCACTGCTGCCGGCGCCACCGCTGCTGCACGGAGAGGTGTGGCAGCTGTCCCTGCCGTCCGAGCGCACACCCAGCCCAACGCCACCAGATGCCAGCGGCGAGCCACGCGACTGCTCCAGAATGCCACCAGCAACTGGCGCCGCTGCCGCCGCCGCTGCTGCCGCCGCCGTGGTGCTGCCACCGCCAAGGATATCAACAGTGGGCGCCGCCAGCGCTGACTCCAAAGGCGCAGCCGCCCCAGCCGCACCCGACTGCACCGCCGCCGGCATCGGCGCAGCTGTGCTGTCAGCAGGGGGCCGGGACACCGGACCCGCTGCAGCTGCATCGGCGCCGCCAGCAGCTGCGTCACCTGCAGCCCGCTTCTTGCCGCCCGCAGCGGCAGCAGGCCGCTTGGTGCCGGCCGCAGGCGCAGCGCCCGGCCGGCTGCGCGCCGGGAGCATTTGCTGCAGCCACAACGGCGCGCGCCTAGTCTTCTTCGGCAGCGCCTCGCCGTCCTGCTGTGGCTGCGGCTGTTGCGAGAGGACGCGATCCGTGTCGTCCGCAGCCCCGGCCTCAGGCGCGGCCCCAGCCCCGCCATTCGTCGCTGCCCTCCCAGTTGCGTCGCCTGCATTGGCAGCGTTGGCAGCGCCGCCGCCGCGCGCTGGATCACGATTCGCCGGTCTGCCGGCCTGGTCCATGCCATCATCAGGGAGCTTGCAATCCCGCTCGTGACCCGGCTGCGTGGCCGGAGGTTGAGGCACGGCGCCTGCTGGTGCGGCGTGCGCCTCCAGCGGCGTTGCCTGCTGGGCTTGCGGCGGGGGCGCGGCAGAGCCCAGAGCAGGGTCAGTCCAGGCCCGCTGCACTGCCAATGGAGGGAGAGGGACACCGCCTGCTGCGGCCGCTCCCCGCTCATGCGGCTGCGACTGGTGGCTCTTGAGCAAAGTGCTGATGCCGCCGCCCATGCCTGCAGCACCACCACCACCACTAAGGCTGCGCCCGGCACCTGGTGGTGACCGCCGAGCGTCTCCGCCGCTAGAGGTGCTGCCAACGCGGCCGATGGGCCCGTCATGCAGGCCCGGCAGTCGGCGCTGCTTGCCGCTGTTGTCTCCACCGCACCCAGCCACCCCGACACAGCCTTGGCGGGATAGTAAGCCCGTCGAGATAGTTCCAAGCTTGCGCGGCTGCTCAGTAACGAGGCCAGACGCCAGCTGCATGAGGCCGTCAAGAGACAGATGTGCGAGACCGTCGTTACGCGCAGCTGGCGCAAACGGCATGCGATCAGCATGCTGCCCTTGGAGAACCTTCCGCCGCTTCGCCAGCGGTTTGTCCTCCGTCTCCTTGCTGCTATCGGTCGCATGCTCGCCTAATGAAGATGGCGCCGTGTCAGACGCTTGAAGCCCAGGAGCATTTCCTCCTATCGCCCCGCCAGGCAGCTCCGGGAACGAGCCAGCAACGAGAGCTGAGCGAACGGCATCACGAATAGACTCCGGCACAGCCCGGTAGTGAGGAGCCGAGCTCCCGGCAGCGACACCGTTCACATGGACAAACGCTTGAGCAGCAAGGGCTTGCAGCTGGCTCTGCGCGTCATAAGCATTTGCAAGCCGTTAGCAAGCTGTCTGCAGCGGTCCCTGACCAGTACTCCTGCTGTGGCCCAAAGGTCCGCACCTCAAGGCGCGAGAGCTGGTCGAGGTTGTCGTCCACCCAGCGCGAAAGTCCAAGGGCCATGTTGTTGCAAAGCACTTCAAGCACATGCACAGCTGGAGTTTAGAGCCGGACCGCTACTAGGGCTCGCACCCGCCATCTTCAAGCCCTTTGGTGTTTGTAAAGACCAGCGAAAATGTTGGTTTAGAGTGTCTGGTTTCTGCTTATGCATAGCTGTGTTACAGCTGCACTGCTTCCCGCGCGTCTGCAAACGTTGATGAGGTCGCACGCGTGGCGCTGATGCAAGCCCGCCCTGGGCGTGGGCCGGGCCGCTGGAACAGCGCCCCGTCCAAGAACCCCGTGAAGAATCCAGCATCACCCTGCATATGCATGTACAGCAATGTACTGCACTGGCTGCCCTGCATGGAATCGTGTCTGACCCCGCAAGCTTCATGCCAGGTGGCACGACAGCTGCTGCAGCCAGCTGGTGGCAGGGAGTCGGAGACACCCCGCCCGGTTCCTTAGACGCCGACCTTCCCTTCTGCCCTACCTTCTCCGCAAGCTATCCAGCCATTTCCATCCCCTCACCGGCGCCATACTGTGTCAGCTCTGGCGGTGCCCCGATTGTAAGGGCTTGCCTATGCCGTGTGTGAGCCCCGGAGGGCGAGCCGCCCGCAGGGCACTAGACCGCCCTGGCCCGCCACAAAGTACAAGGTACCGGGTGACAGGGGGCCCTGCATAACAAAGGCAGATACACCGGTCTACTCCTTTTCGTCCGTCACAAACCCCTTTCCCTTCTTGCCTTGTGCTCGCCCGCGGCCGCGCCCTCTGCCGATGCATTGCCCCGGAGGATGCCTGTGAATTTCGGTGGCTGGCGTTCTGCTTGCTAACGTCACAAGTCGCGTGACGGTGTGATGCTGTGCCTTTCCCTTCCCATCTCCTTTGTAAACCACTCTCCCAGAGGACCACCGCCGAAGTCGTATCTGAGCCCCGGGTGGTGAGAGGGCAGGGTTCCCAGCCCGCCACGCATTGCAGGACCCGGGGCCACACACGCTCTCCTCGTGCCTCGATGCCGCACTAGTGTCCTGGCCTGGAGTGGTGAGGATGCATGCCAACTTCCACAGCCGCACGTGGCAGGGGCGCACGCGCGCCCCTCGTCCATCCCCACTCCCACCCGCCGCAACGCCATGCACAACGTGGGGAGCTCAACTGTGTGAGTCCTTCCAAGCCTTCCCAGCCCATGTAGGCAATCAGCCCCAACCCTGCCGGCCCCACCAACTCCCCACCAGGCCCCCACCGGGCAGTCGGGCTCCCCTGCCCTGCCCATGCGGCGACCCGTGGGGCAAAGGGCCTCGAAGAGCCTATCTCTGCATCCAGTGCTGAGCGTCACACAACTGGCGCAGCATACAGCTGGCTACAGACCACGTCTCGTGCACACCGGAAGGGAGGTGGGTCAACGCGGCTCACGCTGACCTTCGGTTACCCCAGGTTACGCCGCATATTTCATCGTCTCCAGCGCCTGCGGTTCTCCAGTGCACTCTCTTTCCTGGATATACCGTCTCTGTGACTCATTCTCTTACATAGCAAACAATGCTGCGTGCTTTGAGCTGCCTGGCGCTCCTCGCGGCCGGTGCCGCGCGGCTCGCGGCGGCTGCAGGCGCCACTGACAGCGCCGTCCAGCAGCAGGAGGAGCTGCTGCCGCTGCTGCCGGCGGGGCGCCTGACGCTGCTGCCATGGGTGAGCAGTAGTGCGCTGCCTCACCCCTCACCCCACGGCGCTGGCTCGCTGGGCCGGTTACCTGCGGTCGCGACCTTCCGCTTGCCATATTTGCCTGAGTGAGCAAGGCGAGCTCTTCTCCTTTATTCACCGTGCCGTGTCACGCGGCCTGGTCCATCCTTTCTGCGCTCAGGTGTCTCGGGCATTGGCGGTTCTGGCGCTGCTGCTGGCGCTGCATGTGCTAGCTGACCCGCTGCAGCGCTGGCGCCTGCGCCATATCCCCGGTGCGTGCGCGTGTGCAAGAGTGGGGGTGGGGCTGGGGGTCAGGGGGTGTAGCAGCCTGGCGGGCAGGCGCAGAAGCCCGGCACAGCCTCGTCGTGGGGCCCCCAGTAGTTGACGTGGCACCTCACCTCCCGTGCAAGCACCGCCGCCCGCACCTCATGCCCACACTCCATACCCGCCTTTCCCCCGGCTCCAGCGCTACCGCCCCTCCCCACCGCTGCTTCCGCTCCCATCCATCCGCTCCCACCGCTGCCCCGCCGCCTTCCCCGCAGGCCCTCCCGCGCTGCCGCTCCTGGGCTCTGTGCCGGCCATGATGCGGGCGGGCGGCCCCTTCTTCTTCCGGCAGTGCTTCGCCAAGTACGGTCCCGTGTTCAAGGTGTGGAGCCGGGGGAGGGGGGTGTTGGGGGCTTCGAGCACGGGCCTAGCTCGTTTCGAGAATGCGCTGCTGGGAACTGACGGCGGGGAGGGAGTGAGTGCTTGGGTCGGTCCCTACGAGGGTGATGGGGTAGGCGATGCAGCGCTCTCCCAGACACACCTAACCCACCGACCCTGTGCCCCACCCCTCGCGCAGGTTGCCATGGGCCGCAAGTGGGTGGTGGTGGTGGCGGATGCGGAGCTCATGCGTCAGGTGGGTGGGTGGGTGCATGGGTGGGGAGGTGTGGGGAGGTGCATGTTGGCGTGGGTGCGCCTACCAGCCACGGCGGCTTGGTCATGCCAGTGGAGCCCCACACCTCCTTCGCCAGCCTTCTTGCCGCCGCCATCCACCGCCCCGCCTTATTACCCGCCGCCTCCGTCCTCACCGTCCCTGTCATCTCGCCCTCCACCGTTACCACCTACCCCTCTCACCATCTGCCCCTCTCACCACCTGCCCCTGCCCCTCTGACCACCTACCAGGCGGGCCAGCGGCTGCGCTCCCACGTCATCATCGAGCCCAACCTGAACCGCGGCCACCTGCGGCGCCTGGACGCGGAGGGGCTCTTCCAGGCGCAGTGAGGGCATGGGGGGCGGGGCGCGGGTGCAGACGGTGGTGGGAGGGGTGGTGACAGAGGGTGGTGGAAGGGGTGGTGACAGGGAGAGGGTGGAAGGGGCGGTGACAGGGAGTGGGTGGTGGTGCTGGGACACTGGGGCGTAGGGAGGGCTCTGGGACAGGTGGGCCGCTGCTGGGACAGGTGGTGTGCTGTCGTGGCTGCGCGGTTGAGACGTAGGTGAAGCCCAAGCGTTCCCTGAGACGCGTGAGCATACCCCACCAACACCCTGAGCGCACGGCTTGCCAAACATGCACACCGCGCATCACCGACACCACCAACGCCGAAGCCCCCACCAACATCCCCACCCCCACCTGTGGCCCCTGTACGCACGTATGTGCAGCGGCGAGTTCTGGCGGCTGCTGCGCGGCGCCTGGCAGCCCGCCTTCAGCTCCGCCGCGCTGTCCGGCTACCTGCCGCTCATGTCGGCGTGCGGCCTGAGGCTGGCGCAGCAGCTGCAGGCGGTGGCGGCGGAGGCAGCGGAAAAGAAGGAGGGGGAGGAGGAGGGGAAGGAGGAGGAGGGGAAGGGGGAGGAGAAGCAGGGGGGGCAGGCGGAGGGCGGACAGGCAGAGGGGGTGAGGAAGGGGGAGGGCGGCGGCGCCAGGCCGGCGGCGGGCTACGTGGACGTGTGGCGGGCCCTGGGCGGCATGACGTTGCAGGTGGTGGGCTCCACCGCATATGGGTGAGTACGGCAGCATGTGCGTGTGTGTGTGTATATATGCGCGCGTGCGTGTTTGTGTTTGTGTGTGTGTGTATTGTGTGTGTGTGTGTGGCTTGCGTGTAGGGGTGCTGGGTGCGTTGGTCTATGCTGGGAATCCAAGGGGAATGGGGGATGCTCGTGGCCGGATGGGGAGAAAGGCAGGGCGGGTTGGATCCGATGGGTCGACAGGCCCTATCCCCGCCCTTAGTAATAAGCTGCTCTCACTCCTCATCACACACCAGCGCCTCCCGATGACGTGGTGCGTACGCAGCGTCGAGTTCGGCACCCTGACGGCCAGCGGCAATTACAGAACGGGCACCAAAGACGAGGAGGAGGACGCCGCTGCCGCAGCTACTGCCACCGCCACGGCCGATGGCGCAGGCGGCGGCGGCAAGTACGGCAGGCGGCTGGCGGTGGCGTGCGGCGACGTGTTCCGTTTCGGCAGCGCACTGCACGGCAGCATGTGAGAGGCTCAGATGAGCGGGATGAGCGGATGGTGGGCTGGGCTGGGCTGGGGCTGAGCCCTGGCGGGAAGGTGCGCCTCGATCGGGGAAATGACACAGCAGGTGCCGTATCCAGGGGCACATGCGGGAGCTAGCGCGCGGCTGGCTTGACCTTACTTGCCGTGTCGCCGCTCATTCAGCAACGCCCCACTACTCTGCGCCTGCTGCTGCTACTGCCGCTTTGCTGCCAGCTACCAGCGCATTGGGCTCTTACTGCCGGAGCTGGTGCCCGCCCTGGTGCCGCTGGCGCACTCCCTGCCCGACCCGCCCTTCAAGCGCCTGCAGCGGGTGGGTGGCGGGGACAGCGGGGACAGCGGGAATGGATGCATGCACATATGCGGCTGCAGCTGTGCGGGCTGCACGTGGCATTTGGGTTGCTGCGGCGGTTGAGGTAGCGACTGCGCGCCGTACCGCTCCCCCCTAGCTACGGATGCCTCTCAACCATGCGCATATGCGCACGCGCGCTGTGTGGTCGACACAGCCTCATCGCCCCTACTGACACCTACCTGACAGCGGGCCCCTGGCCCCTGGCCCATCCACGCCCCTGGACCCACGCCCCTGGCCCCACATCCCCACCCACGCACAGGCCCGCTCTACACTGCTGGCCGCCTGCATGGAGCTCATCCGCAGCTGGCGGCAGCAGCACGCCACCACCACACGCACCGCCGGCGGCACCACCGCCACCGGTGTCGCCGCCGCCGCCGAGGCGCCGGCGGCAATGTGTGGTGCAGCGGTCCCTGCTGCGGCAGCAGCAGTGGACGGGGCGGCTGCTCCGGCAGGCCCCGAGGAAGCCGATGCTGCTGCCCGCGGCGGTGGTGTGGGTGGCGGCGGCGGCGATGGCAGCGGTGTGGGCGGCAGCGGTGTGGCTGCCGGCAGCTTCCTGGACCTGATGCTGGCGGCGCGGGACAAGGCCAACGGCGCGGCGCTGACGGATCGCATGGTGGCGGCGCAGGTGCGCGTATGGGTGCTGTGCGAGACGTTGTGAGCAAAGTGCGTGTGTGAACTTGTGTGGATAGCTAGATGTGTGTATGTGAGGGCATGCACCCGCCGGCAGCAGGTGGTCATGTGCCGTCTACTGCCCACCCACCGCCGCCCATACATATATACATTCCCCGCTTGCGTGGCCGCGCGGCCACACCGCCCATCCACAGGTCCAGACGTTCCTGCTGGCGGGCTACGAGACCACCGCCAACGCACTCGCCTTCGCCATATACTGTGTGGCCACACACCCGGAGGGTGAGTGGAGGAGTGAAGGGCCCCGGGGGCGGGCGGGCGAGCGAAGGGCGGGCTCGGAAGATGGAACAGCCGCACGGTACGCACCGCAGCCGGGATGAGGGCTGGGTAGCCATGCCGCAATAGGTGTGGCCGCCGGTGGCGCGCTGGGGAAGTTGGGCTGTTAAAGCAGCCGGGGCAGCAACATTGGTAAGTAAGGGCCTCACGGGCTGCCGTGTCGATTGCGTCCTGGCCTGGGCTGTAACATGAGTGTTGGGAAGCGGTTCGAGGAGCGAATCACCTCGCCCCGCCCCGCCTCGCCTCACTTCATCCTAGGCGTGTCACCGCCGCCCCCACGCATGATGATAGATGCAACCTGCCTATCTACTGCTGTGCAGTGGAGTCGCGGCTGCTGGCGGAGGTGGACGCAGTGCTGGGGCGGGACAGGTCCGTGTGCGTGTGTGCGTGTGCGCGTGTGCGTGTACTGTGTGCGCGGCGTGAGGAGTAGTGTGGCCATCAACACATACAGGCAATCGTGCAGCAGCCCCGCACCTAGCTAGCCCAGATGGGTAGCCCGGCCGTGGCCCTCATCAACACCCCTTGCGTCCAGCAGCACACGCACGCCAATGCATCCCATGGCAGTTACATTACTACGGTTTCTACGACCGCAACCATCAACGCCTCATCACTCACTGCTCAGGCCCCCCACCGAGTCCGACCTGCCGCGCCTGCCCTACACCGAGGCGGTGCTCAACGAGGCCATGCGGCTGTTCCCGCCCGCACACGCCACCACCCGCATCGTGGAGGCCGGCGCGCCGCTGCAGGTCAGCGCTCAGCAGGGCGGCGCGGGGTTGCGCTGCAAGGCCCTGCAGGGCCCCGTCGCCTATACTGTACCTACCGCCGTCTGTCCTTTTTGTCATCGCTCTCCTTTAGTTGTCCCCCTCGCACCTCACTGCATCTATCCGTTTGAGGACACCATTATCCGCGCTGCCTGCGGCGTGACGGCCGCGCTTTGCCTGCCTGCGCGCACTGCTGTTGCAGCTGGGCGGCGTGTCTCTGCCGCCGCGCACCCCCCTCATCCTGGCCATCTACTCGGCCCACCACGACCCAGCCGTGTGGCCCCGACCCGAAGACTTCATCCCGGAGCGATTTCTGCCCGTGAGTGCAAACACACACACACACACACACACACACGCGGGTCACGGCCATTTGGCAATTGAGCGTGCGGGAGTGTTTTGAAGCGCCTGTATCGCCTCGCCCTCCCCTGTCACCCACACGCTCCTGCATCCCCACCACCCCTGCCTGGCTGCGCCGCCTGGCGTCAGGCATCGCCCCTGCATTCCGAGGTGGCGGCGCGGGTGCCGGGTGCCCACGCGCCGTTCGGCTACGGCAGCCGCATGTGCATCGGCTGGAAGTTCGCGATGCAGGTGAGATGAGAGGATACGGTACACACATGCTCGCTCCAAACGGCTTGCCTTGCCCTTCTGCACTTGATTGTTGCTACTTCTGCCCCGGGCCCTCCTGCCCCGGGCCGTCCTGCCCGCCCCATACGATACGGTCACCGCCTCCCCGCCCAGTTTTCCCTCATCGCCTCCCCCACCAGTGCCCCGCCCCCCCGCCCCACCCCGGCCCCGCGCTGGCAGGAGGCCAAGCTGGTCCTGGCGCTGCTGTATCAGCGCCTGCTGTTCCGCCTCCAGCCCGGCCAGGTGCCGCTACCCACAGCCACCGCCCTTACACTGGCGCCCAGGGACGGGCTGTGGGTGCGGCCGGTGCTGCGCCGGGCTGCCAGGGCGGAGTAGCTAGTTGGGGCAGCTCGGGTGCCGCTACAGACAAACGGTGTTGCTGGGGCATTGTTGCTACGTTTCCGTCCGCTCCGGTTGATTGTGTGGCCTTTCTGAGTTTGGGCACTTCGACTGCGACCTAGTATCAAGGCGGTCCGCGTGGATGGACGCAGCGATTTGGCCTGATGTATGTAGACTTGTTATTTTGGAAACACGGTGCATAGCTCAATCAGACTGACAGCGCTGTTGCAGTGTGGTATTGGGGTGGACAGGCAGGGGGGGGGGGTTAGTGACTTAGTTCCGACTGGGAAAGGCCCCATGTCCTAAAACGAAAGAGCTTGACGAGACGATCCAAATCCACTTTCACTTCTTTCAGAGTTTTAATCAGCGTAGTAGTTGCAAAGTTATGAATGCGGATGAGGGGACAGTCCCAGCACCCGAAGACGCCTAGCCATCACATGCTATCAGGGCCCCACTTGACTCCACCAACCCCGACTTTGCTGCAAACTCTCCCGCGGTCAAAGTCCGTGTGGCTCCGCGCACAGGATTCCAAAGTTTTAAAAGTTGGGGCGGGCTCGTCTTTGCAGCGGGCTCAATTTTACAGGTATGCGCGACAAAATGCACGGTGTTAGGGGGCAATCGTGCCTGCTCAAGGAAGGAGCAAGTAAGCAAGGTGGTCGCGCGGCTGTGCGCACGGGGCGCGTGGGCGTTTTTGAATCGGGGGGTTCCCAAGGTTTCGTCACGCGCATGTGGGTGGGACTGCCAGATTTCGTCTCCGCGCCCTGAACGCCCCTCTGAACGCTCCGCCCAATAGCACAAGCACTAGCACACAGTAGCATGCACAGACTACAGCATTTGCAGAACGTTTGGCCTCTGGAAAGCGGCCGCATGTCCGGCCGCATCGGCGTCGTTGTAGCGTAGAGCTCCACTCGAGCGTCTCTCACTGGTGTCATGGAGACTATGCGAGCTGATGCTAACTTGTAAGGCTTGGTGTGGGTCATGGCGACAAGGCTGCCGCCGGCCATCGAGCGTCACATAAATCCCGGGATTCTTCACATGATCCCGGGAGAAAGTCGACCAATCTCTTCCGGCACACACACTCCCGAGCATCATATGGACAGCGCAATTGTGAGCTTAAGCACACGTCCGGGTATTCTGACTGAAGGGTCGGTGGTCGGCCATGGACACATGGACGTGTGTCGCAAGGCTGCCAGTCAAGTTGTGCCTCCAGCTGAACTGGAGCTATACAACTGTAGAACTCGCCGAGAGCAGTCGATTGACACCGGCCTGGCTACAAAGTCAGGGGTTTTGAGGGCCGTTTTAGGGGGTAAACGGTGGGCCCGGAGGTCGGTCGTCGGTCCGGAGGGGGGGTCGGGAGGTTTTGGGACATGGATGCGGATGTTACAGAGGGGACAGTCCCAGCTCCCGAAGACGCCGAGCCATCACATGCTATCAGGGCCCAACCCCGACTTTGCTGCAAACCCTCCCGCGGGCAAAGTCCGTGTGACTCCGCGCACAGTGAGTCCTAGCCAAGCCTCAACCCGCCAGAGCCCCACCGCTGTGCCTCAACGCCACAAGCCTAGGCACAGGAGTGCCGGGAAACGTCTAGGCCGCAGGACACACGCACAGCGCACGCACTAACCAGGGCGCAAGCGTCCAGGTACTAGAACGGTCGCCCACACGTGCATCCTGCCCACACACAGAGCCACCAACCACGCACAACCTCTCACGGCGAGGGGGGCGGGGAATCAGCGTCATACGGCAAGCGCAAAACCATGCCGTCACCAACAGCCCGAGATATGAAGGGATGCGCAAACGGCACAGCGTCCCAACCCTTTGGCCTGATACCAGGGACATGGGGTTTGGAGGTTTAGCTCGTACCCCCCATGCCGTCCTGCCTACCACACTGGTAACCTGAAAATGCAGGGGGCTGACAGTTTATTACAATTACGATCACAATTACAATGATCGGACAGCGCCAAACCTGCTGCCACGCCGCCACGTGTCCAGCTCGGGTCTGAAGTACCCACATCATCCAGGGGAGGCTTGTTCGATTGCACCAACCGTTGACAATCAGCATTTACCGACTATGGCTCCTGCTCCTGCTATTGACCATACACTGCTAGGATGTCAATGATCCCCGCCTATCCCCGCCGCTCATCAGAGCCTCCCCACTCCTTGCTCGCTTCCAGGCTTACTTGGCGAGTACACGCTTGCATACCTAGCTCCTGACCTAGACCCTCACACCGCATTGCGGGTGCTGCGTCAGCACGTCAGCACGTCCCTCTTAGTCCCAGACTTCGTCCTTGATAGCCTCGGGCTTGACCTCGACTGTAACCCACTCTATGTCCTCCTCCCGAAGACCTAGCTTTGAGAGCGTGTTCCGGGCCAGCTCCTTGGCATCCTTCATGGCCACCGGCTCGGGGATCGGCGCTTGGTCAGCCCTCATGTGCAGCCCCAGGGCCAGCACATACTCAGCGTCCTTGACAGCCTCCTCCTTGGTGTCACCCACCCCTAGGCCGAACGTGAACTGCGCGTAGCACACGCTGTAGTTGTCGCCAGGTTCCTTCGGCTTCACCGCGAAAGCAGGAAAGCGCTTTCCTGAAAGGCTGTCAAGGCTAGACCCACAGCTAGGGCTCCGCCGGAACATTGTAGCCGTACTTGGAGAACAATCAGATTTGTGAATGACCTCGTGACGCTGAGACCTTCACGCCTTGTGAAACAATGTCGCAACAAACAATAGTCACTTAGCAAGCTCCTCCTTTGCCTATCTTATCGAGACCTTCAAGTCTTTTACGTCTTTGCTGAGAAGATATTTTCACAGGCTGATATCCCAAAGGCTTCCAACTTTTGGTGAAGAACCTTGCTTTAGAAAGGTCGAGTTAGATTGCGTGTGAGTACGTTTGTACTATTATTGTTGACTGTGGTCTACATATGCACGGCCGGGGCGTTGGGGCGGCGTGCCTCAGGGATGGGGGATGGCCAACATTCATACAAGTCCTGATCATCGTCTTGCTCAAGTTTGCAAACGTTCATCACCCGGGGAGGGCAAATGGATATGGCGAGTAAGCGGCTAAACACGGTCGCACGCAAGGTCGCACGGCACTTCCCTTGGCCCCAGTCCCGCGGCCGTCTAATTTCTAAGCCTCCTACTAACCAGCACGGGTCTGCCCGGCCATTCCTAGATTGCATTGGTTACAAGAGGGACTTGCTGACGCGAGTCGCGAGCGCCATCTGCTCTGGACCTCAGGGACGTGCCACCTGCAACGCCGACGACCTACTCTAGTTGCCGGGCAGAGACCACCCCCCTCACCAATCCCTGCGGTATAATAGTATACGGTACCGACAGCTCAAAACTCACCGGCGCACCGGCAGCTGCCCATCTCTTATAGCCCCACCTATGCTGGCACTCAGATCCCAGCGGGCCCCACAGAAAAACCCATCCGCTCCAAGCGTCTGCGAAGTCCCCCCACACCAGTTCCACGTCGGCGACCGTCCGGTGCGCCGGCTCCCGCTGCTGCTGGCGCTTCCCCGTCCTCTGCTGGGCACGGACGAGCGCTGCCGCGCCCCTTGTAGAGCCGGCCGCGGCATCGGCTGCCGCCGACTCCAGGCACTCCTCAGGTCTTGTGCATCAGCGTGTCTGCGGCATCTGCGAATGCGCAACCTGCGTGGACAAGGTTGACACGCATACTTGTCACCCGAACTTCGCCCGGGGGCGATCTCGGTCACCAGGGCGCCCACCCGGAGACTGTTTCCCACTTTCCCCGTGCCACGGGCTGATGTTGCCGAAGATAACGCACATATCTTAGGCCGGGGCCCAGCGCTCGTATCTTCCTTCGTTCGGAACGAAATTTGCCCAAAAAGGCCTCTGGCGGACGAAATATTTTTGAGCTTGACTTGGAATTTCGGCCAGAACGCACGGGATCTTGGGGGTCTTTCGGCAAACAGACGAAGACATCTTTGGGATTTCGGCCACTTTTGGCCAAGGACAGAGGGGTCCAGCGGCTACTCCACGGCCGAAACCTGCGTGGCATATGGTAAGAAGGCTCAAAGGGCTGTATCTATGGGTGTTGACGGCGGGAGACAGGGGTTCCCCTGGCGGGAGAGTGAGGTTGGGTTGGCGGGAAGCAGGGGAGGAGTGGGCGTGTCGTGTCGGTGTCGACATCGTGCGGGTCTGGGGCGGAGCCCCCGGAAACATTTTGGGGGTGAACGAAGCGGCGGCAGCCTGTTTCGTCAATTAAACGAAGCCATTTTAAGGAATTCGGCCACTGACGCCGCCCCTGCCTTCGTAAGATACAAGCGCTGCCGGGGCCTCACGCACCTTCAGACGTCACCTCTTCCTGGCGCGAGTCCGCAAGGCCGCTGCCGCTTCAGCGCCGGCTCCTCGCAGTAGCTACTCTCCCCGCCCCCCGCTGTCAGCGGCCGGTGGCGCGCCTTGATCTGCTCTAGTAGCGCCGCGCCCTCCAGCATCTGCTTCACCTCCGGCCTGGGGTGGCGCATGGCCTCCACGGCCTCCATGGAACCCAAAACGGCACCAAAGTGCGGAAGCGCCAGCAATGCCGACCTACTGCCACAAGCGCCAGCAAGGCCCTCTGGCTGGGCCCAACGGTCAGGCGGGGACATGGCAAGTCAGGCAACCTTCCGGCAAGCGGCTCGCCCCCCCCCCCCGCATGGCAGCTACGGTGTTGTCATTCCAGTGCATCCCCGAAAGGCCATGTCTTCCGTTGTTGCAGCAGATCAGTTGCTCAAAGCTTAAACATTACACAGCCTGTGCGCCGGACAACCTTTCAGCAGCCTGCCATGTACCTGCCATTACACCTATCCCTTGATGCAACATCATAGAAGGAAGGTGTCGCCCAAGGGGACCCATAAATTGCTCGTCAGCACGGCTCACTCTCTCCGGGGTTGCTTTCCCGATGCTCTCTCAGTGTCACTCAACCGAATAAAGGACTGGCTTCGCCCAGGCGTGCCTCCAACACGTGGGCGCTTCGCGGTCTGCTCGCCGGGTGCCTTTCACGTCCCTCTCTCTTTATGTCTGGCGCTTCTGCAATGAACCATTGCGCACACAGGTATATGCTCGTATCTAGATGAACATGTGAGTCCAGCGCGGTCCACGGTGCCGTGCACGTCCGCCTGCCAAATAAAACATAACCACAGACACCAACTGCATAAAACGGACTGACACCTGCCACTCACTCCGACCCCGAACACAACCCTCTGCGTGGGGAATCTGCCTGGGGACAATGCTGTCCATAAGTTCATGCCCCTCTTGAAACACGCACACGCGCAGTCACAGGCATTCCTCCCAATCATGTATTCAAGGTTTGGGCTTTCCCCAACCGCTGGTCCCGCACTCTTAAGAGCAAAGCCCGCAAAGTCAGGCCCGACGTGAACAAAATGTGCGACGCACAGCAGCGCCCGTGGTCCAGCTTGCTATGTGCGTGCACGCAGTGCGTTTGCCCTCCGCCCGATACAACCTCAGCCCTCATAGCTCCTAAAGGCGGAGTGAGCAACACTACGCCTCTGCACTTGCTCCACATGCGATGTGATGCAATCCGAAGCCAAGCGCTGTCGTCTGGACCCCATTCGCGGCAGCGCATGCGATGGACGAAACCGTGCAGCCCCAATGACACCTCGCAGCATGCATCCCGACCCGAACCTCGTCACCAAACAACACCTAGAAGCTCGCGCCTAGTGGGTCGGCGCCAAGTCCAGCTCCCGCTCCAGGTTGCCAGTCCCCGCCCACTCGCTCACTGCGCCCGGCGTCAGCTCGCGTGCTTGCACCGCCGCTGCATGGGAAGCAAGGATCAAGACGCGGGGAGATGGAGCGGGCCGGCGCTCGCCTCCTCGGCCGCCAGTCCGCCGGCTTCCTGCCGCCTCCAGCCCCCACGACCGCCTACGGCTCCAAAGGCCTCCGCTCCGCCGCGGGCTCTCCCCGTGTTCCTCAGTAGGCAGCCCATGGCTGGGGCTGCTTCACGCGGACACGGCGGCGGGCACGTACTTCTCAATGATGGCGCGATAGTCCTTCTTCATCTTGACGCCGCTCAGCTGCTCCACCCGCGCCTTGTCCTTGAACATCTGCACCGTGGGCGTGCCCATCACGCCAGCCGCCTCGGCAATCTCGGGGTCCTGGGCGAAGGGGGCACGAGCGGGGCCGGCGGACACGGGGGTGAGCGACCCGCAGCTGTGTGTCCGGCAGTGCACCGGGACGGGATGTGCCTACGGTGTGACGCATCACCCAAGAAGCATCCCGCTTCCGTACAGCAGCACGCAAACGCGCATGCTGCGCATGCCCACGGCATGTGGTGCGTCCCACGCTTGAAGCGCCACTCACGGCACTCCACCCGAGCAGCAGCTCGCAACCCGCCCCCGCCCCCGCCCCCGCACCTGCTCAATGTCAATCTCCACGTAGTGCACCTTGCCCGTGTACTCATCCACCACGCCGTTGAAGATGGGCTTGAGCGTGCGGCAGGGCCCGCACGTGGGCGACGTGTACAGCACGCAGATGAGGCGGTCGCTCTCGTGGTACAGCTTGCGCAGCGCGTACTGGCCCTTGTGCTTGTCGGCCGACAGGTCAAAGGTCTCCGGCGTGTCAATGGAGCTCGTGGCCTTGGCCTCGGACCCGCCGTTGGCCGCGGCGGCGGCGTGGCCGTTGCCGTTGCCGTTGCCGCCGGCCGCCGCCGCGTGGCCGTGTGCTGCGGGCTCATCCTTCTGCTTGAACTCGCGCACCAGGTTGTTGGCGGTGAGGTAGCGCTCCGCGGACAGCGCCGCCATGCAGCCCGAGCCGGCGGCGGTGATGGCCTGCAGCGAGGGGCAGGGGGTGGGGGCCGGTTGAGGTGCGGCCAGTGGGCTCATGCGCAGTGCCACCGTATTGGGGGGGATTGCGGGCTACACGCGCCGTGCCGCGTGCCAGTGCCATGTACCGTGACTACCGGTATGGCTTCGTTCCGAACCGCACAGCGCTCCTCCTTCCCTCGCCCCCCACCTCGCCTCCTCTCTGCCCTTTCCCCGTCCCCCTCCGCAACCCGTTGCAACTCCACTCCATTCCACTCCCCTCCCCTCCCCTCCCCTCCCCTCCCCTCC